>NW_022196895.1:28505839-28526360 GCF_008632895.1 Mastomys coucha | reverse complement strand
ACTGCACACACAGCACAGCTCAGCACAGCACAGCTCAGCACAGCACAGCACAGCTCAGCACAGCTCAACACTGCACACACAGCACAGCTCAGCACAGCACAGCACTGCACAACTCAGGACAGCACAGCACAGCTCAGCACTCCCCCTAAGCCAGGAGGACTGCTCCCCTCCCAGCATTCTCCTTCATGTTTACTCAGTCAGCTCTGTGGAGAGGAACTGTTATTCCTTAGAAGACTGTCACCAATCCCTTGCAACACTCTGCCCCTGCCCCTCAGTGGCCCATGGTGATCTGTGAGCAACTGTTGGCTCTTAACCGGCCCTCCAGTATTCAGGGTGTCTCCTAGCCTGTGCACAGTAAAAGCTCAGCCTGCTCCTGACCTGGGCCCTCTGCCCTTCAGTGTCTTCTCAACCAGCATTTCTTTTCTCTGTTCCTCTGTGCTATGCTGAGCAGCTCACAGTTGAGGCCCAGGCTTTGGCTTCTTTTTCTCAAGAGACAGGCCTCCTCCTCCTCCTCCTCTTCCTCCTCCTCTTCCTTCTCCTCCTCCTTCTCCTCTTCTTCCTCCTCCTCCTCCTCCTCTCCCTCTTCCTCCTTCTCCTCTTTCTCCTCCTCCTTCTCTTTCTCTTCCTCATCCTCTTTCTCCTCCTCCTCTTTCTTCTCCTCCTCTTCCTCCTCCTCATCCCTCCTCCCCTTCTGCCTCCTCCTCTTCCTCCTTCTTCCCTCCCTCCCTCCTCCCTCTCCTTTTAGGAATGACTATTTTCCTCTCCCTGAAGAATGCCTCCTTTTCTTTCCCTTCCCCTCCTCCTCCCCTTCCTGAGGAATGACACTCCCCTTCCCCTTCCCTCATCCCACTTCCCTCATATCTCTTCATTCTTCATTCTCTCCCCTCTCCTCCTCTTGCTGCCCACACAGCAGGCTTCTGAGAGGCCCTAGGGGAGCCAGGCCCCTGCTTTATTGGATCCTGCTCCTGGGGGCGGGGTGTGAAGTCCTCCAAATGGTACTCCTTTCTTCCATTTCTGAAGAACCTCTCATTTTAGAAAAAATGAATCTCAGGGATGCCTGAAAGTTCCTTTTTTCCCTTGTCAGTTTTACGGTTGGTCTCTCTCTTTTCTGTACCTCTCTTGGCACTTCCTCCTCCTCCTCTCACAGTGACGGGATGCATGACTCAAAGCAGAGAGGAGACACTGCCTGTGAGCTGCACAAGTTATCTCATTTCACCCCTGAGCAGCCCCAGGGGAGGTATTTTTATCTCCCTTATGCGTGCGATTGGCACTGAAGCCAGTGAGGTGACAGGGGACCTTGCAGACAGCCCTGCCTGTCTTCTCCCTCTTTCTGTCTCTTCACCCATTTCACTGAGAGTGTGGATGAGGGGTTCAACCAGGCCCACCCACCCCAAGACACAGGAATTAGCGTTCACAGTACTGCTAAAGAATCACAAAACCAGAAGGAAGAAAATGACCCCATTAAGAAAAGCAGTGCACTTGTCTTTACAGCTATAAAATATAACATTTGTCAGAAAGAAGAGATCCCCAAGAGCAAAGCATTGTGTCTCAATGGTAAGCACCTGTGGTCCAAAGGCTGGGCTACCATCCCATACCTAGCTACCTGTCTGTCTTTCTGTCTGTCTGTTTGTCTCTCAGTACTCTGTCTGCCTGCCTGTATACCTACCTCTTTCTCTTACTTTATTCTTCTGTAAAGATTTTGTTTGTTACTGTTGAATGGAGGGGGACCATGCTACTGCATACATGCAGAGGTCAGGGGACAACATTTGGAGGTCAGGGGACAACTCTCAAGAGTCAATTCTATCCTTTCACATTGAGGCATGGGGGTCTTTTATTTCTGCTGTGCTGTGTATTCCAGGCTGGCTGGTCCACAGGCCTCCAGGGCAGCAGCCTCTCTGCCTCCTCTTTCACTGTCAGAGTGTTTAAATTGCAGATGTGAGCCACCACATCTGTCTTTTGGTGGGTTCTGCTGATCTAACCTTTCTTCATCAAGCTAATATACTACAAGCGCTTTTTACCCACAAAACCATCATCTCACGAGCCCTTCTTTGGCTTGTTAAACCATGAAATTGGGTTACTCTTCACTTAAATGTTTGAGACTTGTGGTTCATTATTCCAGAAAAAAATGGTATTGACCTAAGAATTGTAGTTCAGTTTGGGTGGAAGATGGTGTGAAAGAGGATACTCTCTAGAGAAGACAGTGGCTTGAACATACTTAGGAGGCACACAACAACTACGGGTGGTTAAGAGGGAGTTAGGCAGAAAGAACTAGCAGAGTCCTGATGGAGAGTCCAGGAAACTAGTGCTCAGCCTTCCTAATGCTGCGACCCTATATACAGTTAGTCATGTTGTGGTGACCCCCAACCACAAAATAATTTCATCGATACTTCATAACTGTATTTTTTTGCTACTGTTATGAATCATGATGTAAATATCTGATATGAAGGATATCTGATATGTGACCCCCGAGGGGTCATGGCCAGTGGGTAAAGAACCACTGGTCTAGGGTTTACACTGATCACTTGTATCTGGTGTGTAGTCTAGTGTGTTGGCTACTTTCTCTATAGCTATGATCACTCCCCACAAGAAGCCACTTAAGGAAGGAAGATTTATTCTGGATCACAAGGTGATTTAATCTGTCATGGTTGGGAAGGCATGGAGGCAGGAGGAGACTAGTCACATTGTTACTGTAGTCTGGAAACAGAGCACAAAGAGGAAGTGGGGAGGAGTAATAACCCACAAGGCAGCCCTTAAGCGACCTAGTTCTTTCAAGGGTCCACAGACTTCTAAAACAGCACCAGTGAGGGACCAAGAGTTTTCAAACACACAAGCCTATAGGGAATATTCACATTTTAATCACCACAATCAGAGATGGGCAGATCCAAAAGCCAGGGCCTTAGCCCAGACATCCGAAGGAAGGTAGGTAGGGAATGGCCCATGACAAAGGCCCACACTGTCCAACTCAGGGACACACATGCAGCCTCTCATTCAACCACAATCCCCTCTATGTAGATGCTATTAATTCCAGGTTTAAACAGTGGCGTTGGGGGTTCAAAGGCCATATCCTCCACCTCCTAACCCCTATCCCCTCATTCCCATCCCCCAGGATCATTAGCACTCCAGCTTTGGTGCCAGATATGTCTCCTCTTCCCCAGGACTTGGTCAGCTGCCAGGCTGGGGCCTTCTGCTTGACCCCAGTAAGACCCACGGTCATTCCCACATCCCCAGAAAGAAAGACCTTTGTTTCTTCATCATCTTTCTTTCCTTTTTGTTGGGTCAGTGTGTGGTCTACATGTGTTTATGTATTCGTGTGTGGGGGCATGTGTGTATATGCATGTGCACGTGGAGGCCAGAGGTCAGTTTTCTGTTCTCCTCAGTCACTTCGCACTTTACTTTTTGAGACAGTTTCTCACTGAACTTAGATTCCGTGATTTGGCTAGACTAGCTTGCTGCGATCCCTGGAGATCCCTATATGCTCCATCCAGCACTGGAATGATTCATGTGGAATTATCCACAATTGGTTTTTCTTGTGGGCCCCAGGGGCCAAGCCCAAGACCTCGTGTTTGGGGATGAACACATCACCGGCTCAGCTGTCACCTGAGACTTCCTTTTCATGTCACTATGATCTTGTGCATGTGAGGCACATGCTGGACCCACTGCCTTCTTTCGCCTCCTTTAGATTTTAAGACAAAGTGTCAACAAGTCATCCAGGCAGAGCTTGAACTTGAGACTCTTCTGCCTCAATGCACCGGGTAGCTGAGACAAGAGGCCTAGGCTACCAGTCACAGTACAAAAAAAGCCTCAAACCTTCCACCTACCCCTGGTGCCTGCATTTATTTCCTCACCCACCTTGGCTTACCCATCTGTGACAGCAGCTGTTAATGCTGTCTGTGGATAGATATATAATGGCAGTTTGTAGTTGTGTGGGTCCTATCCGTGAGTCCACCCCCTGTTCCCCAAAGGGGAAGCGGTAGACAGATGCTTGCCAGAGCTGCTGTCAAGAGAGAACAAATAATGTTCTCTATGAGTTCCAGGAATACCTCCACCCCAGAGCTGCTACGTGTGATGCTCTGTATATGCGTGAGAGCATGGTATATAAGTCACAGGTCAGTCTTGGGTACCAGTCCTCACCGTCTACCTTGTTAGATTTAAGGTCCCTTGTCTTTCATCACAGTTCTTGCCAGGCTAGCTGGTCCCCAAGCTTCCAGGGATTCTTCCGTCCCTACTTTTCATCTCATTGTAGGAGTACTGGGATTACGGACATGTTACCACACCTGGTTTTATGTGTGTGCTGGGGATTCAAACTCAGGTTCTCACCCTTACACAGCAAATATTACTTTCTAAAGCATCTCCCAGGTTGTGAGCAGTGGCTTTAATCCAGCGAGTCCTGTCTGAATGAGGACTGTAGGAGAGAGACAGAGAGGCACATGGATACTGTTGACTGGAACCTGACTAGGAAGTCAAGATCTAAGAAAACGAGAGAACCAAGAAGCTCTGTATCACATAGGAACACCTGGCACAGCCTCACCTAGTTCAGAAGCATCTAAGAGAGCTGAAATCCTTGACACATGTCCCTGCAATTTCAAAAGAAATGGCTTCCCATCTGAGGTCCCCACCCTAAGTCACGCTCACGAAAATGACAGTATTACCTCAAATCTCCACTGCAATTATTTTTTAGTTTTAGTTAATTTTCTAGCACCAATGATAACAAGTCTTAAAAAAAAATGTCTTTGTTGAAGTACAAAAAAAAACGAAAGACAGAATCTCTATGTGAGCCTGCTGAGTAGGAACTGAGAGGCTGGAGAGCCACTCCGCCTTGGGACCCTCGTGATGTCTATCTTGAGACACATGTAAGATGTGTGGCCCAGTGGCTCTCAGAGCCAGAGCGGTTAGCCATGGTTTGCTTTGCTCTTCATGAAGATACCAAGGGCTTGGATCCCAGCAGAGCCATCTAGATGACTGATTTCCACCATAGGAAGTTATTAAAGGTTCTCATCATGGTTCATTGTTCACTTCTGTCTAGACCGCAGTGTGTAATTTTGCCAGTTAATCCCAGGAAGACAACTCTTCTTTGTTGTTTGTTTGTTTGTGGGTTTGGGTTTTACAAGACAGGGTTTCTCTGTGTAGCTCAAACCATCCTGGAACTTGATTTGTACACTAAGCCGGCCTGGAATTCAGAGTTCTTCAGCTTGTCTCTGTCCCTCTAGTGCTAGGATAAAAGGTGCCACCACCAGCTGGCTTATGAAGAAAATTGTTAAGCTAACCTCAGCAATGCCAAGTTGATACCATAAAGAAAATTTGGAAATTTGGGGGTTAGTGAGATTGCTCAATGGTTAAGAGCAATCATGGGGATCTGCGTTCAGACCTCCAAACCCCACATCAAGCGGCCCTTAACAGCCTATAACTCCAACTCCAGAAGATCTGAAGCCCTCTTCAGACCTCTGTGGGTACCTGCACACACATAAGCACATACTCCCATACACACACAGACACACACACACACACACACACACACACACACATTAATTCAAGAATTTTCTTATTTAAAAAAAAACTGGAAAGTTGAAAGAGAATCTGGTTAGAAAATTCTAGAATGGAAAAACTTTATTCAAAGATGTTGGTGGACTAGCTCATGCACCCATGCTTGATCATATGCAGAGTTATGGCGGGCCACTTTGTCATGACTCTGCAGTCTGAGAAATGAAAATAATTAGGATGCGTGCACATAGAGCAGCAGGGACACATCATGACTGGAATACAATGTGCCCAGTTCTGTTGAAGGGTACTTTGTTGCAGAAACTCAGTTTGGAGATCAAACTGCCTAATGTCTTCCTAGTGGCCTAGTTAATATCTAAACAGGCACATGGATATTTAAAGAACAGCTCCAAGAAGTGTGTACTCGGCCTGGCCTCTAGCAGCTCTTTAGCGAAGGCTAAGTTGCACTGTATTTCTACTTAACATGATCTAGTTTTACCTAGTTGGATCAAAGCCATGTGTCTGGGCTGGACTGTAGAATACTAGGGGAAGGACCAGAAGTTTAATCCTTAGAGAAGCACAGTATGGTGGCACCGGTGTGTAACCCCTGCGCAGGGGACATTGACGCTAGTGGTTCTAGGGCGCTTGCTAGCCAGCTAGGCTTACATTCTTGAGATCAGAGCCCCAGGCCAGGGGGGACCCTGTCTCAGCTAACAAGATGAACAGCACTGAGACATAGCATCCAAGGTTCACCTCTAGCTTGAACACATACCCTAACATAGGCACACAACTACACACATCTGCATGAAAGCACCACACACACACACACACACACACACACACACACACACACACACACAAAATCAGGAAACTATCTGTGATTCTATGTTACTTGAGGGCATAACTTGGAGAATGAGTTAAGTCAGGCTGAATTGGAAGGATGTCAAATAGAACAATCGGGGTTGGTGTGCAAAGTCCTTGCACTGTGCAGAAGTGGCCTGGCTTCCAGAAGAAGCCAGGCAATGCCCATCTTCCTATTCATTGGGTGGGTTACTTAGGTGATACCCTATCATGGAGCACAGGACCTCGCTGTGAAGGGGTGCGGGGGAGGGGGGCTATGGTATGAACTCAGCATGATTCCCTGAATGCTCTGTCCATAACATCAGCCCTCACATGTGCAGGAAATGAGTTTTAGAAAAAGAGTTTTCCATTCACAAGATGGAAAGGCAGTTCCTTCGCATAAGCTGAGTACGTTTGTCTGTGCCAGGCTTAGGCAATTACCCTTGGGTCATTCCCTACGCGAGAATCCCCGATCCTTTAGAATGGCTCAAAACTAGCCAGGCAGTGGTGGCGCATGCCTTTAATCCCAGCACTTGGGAGGCAGAGGCAGGCAGACTTCTGAGTTCAAGGCCAGCTTGGTCTACAGAGTGAGTTCTAGGACAGCCAGAGCTATACAGAGAAACCATGTCTCGAAAAACCAAAAAAAAAACAGCTCAAAACTATTTTTTAACCATTTGAGTGAAATGATATTTGTTGCCCACAGAGAAAACAGACTATGCTGAAGGAAGGGGGGTGCATTGTTGAGGATGCCACAGTCAAAGGCGGGTGCAGCTGATGCTGATCTTAAAACATGCACATGCCCTGAGAGCCCACGTTTGCAGCTCATGAGCACCACAGAACCTTCATATCAGCATGTATTATCACCTTGGAGCTGGCTAATGTTCTTCATCCCCTCTAGATCCAGGCTGGTGCTCCCTGCCCCCTTCTGCTCTTTCCCCTCTGTATACAGCAGGCTACCTAGCATTAAGCCACTGCCTGGTTTCTTCTGTTTCGTTTCGTTTCTTTGGCTGTTTGGTTGGTTGTTTTTTTGTTTTTGTTTTTTTATGTATTTGTGTGGGCATATTGGTGTGCGTGTTCCTGTGTGGGGGTGCATGTGTGTGCACATGCATGTATAGACCAGAAAACAATCTTGGGTTTCACTGGCTCTCTCCTTGACCTCGCACTCACCAATTAGTTGGCTGGCTGGTTGGCCAAAGAGCCCCTAGGATTCTGCCCACGCGTACCCCCTTGTTTTGCTCTGAGATGACAAGCAAGTGCTCCGTCCCACGTTTGCATGGATTCTATGATTAACCTCAGGTCCTTGTATATGCAAAGTAAGCTGTTACCGCCTGAGACGTCCTCTTAGCCCCGCCGCCTGTCTATGTAAAGTGCATTTAGAACACAGCTGCACTGTTTCACTGTGATGGCTGAGCTGTTGCCACAGACTGACCTAGCCCAAACTGTTTATTCTCCAGCTCTGTAGAAAAAAACATCTTCCAACTCCTCTCTTAAACAGACAGAGTGAGTGATATAACGTCCAAGTCCAGACCCAGCCTAACCCATTATAGCTGTCTAAAGAGACCAAGGCTGGGTATCTATGGAAAGGAGATCTGTAGCTAAGAACCGGGTACAAGCAGCAGCTTAAAGCCACCCAGGCCACATCTGGCTAATTAACTTGTCCCCAAAAGCACAATAGTGCCCATCCCTGATCTTCATTACCCCAGTTGCCAGCCAAGGGCCTTCTTATTGTTGATCTTGGCCATCCCATCACCCTCTGTGCAAAACTGGCATCCTAGGCTCTGCCATTGTCCTTCAGAGAAGCCTCAGATCACCTGAGCAGGTGCAGGGGGAAATGTAGAGCAAGTGTATCAAGTATCAGACAGGCTCTCCCTGACCCGAAAGCTGGGGCTTCACCATTGCTCTCCCATGTTCATATAATGGTATGTGGCACCCCAATATGGGCAAACTTTCCACATGGGATGGCTGGACCAGGCTTATTTCACGTGTCCTCCTGAAGGTATGCCCACTTGGGAAACAGTCCTCAGATTTAGCAATTGAGACTCTGGGGTTAGCTGTACCTGTATCTGCCACTTATAAAATGATGTCTCCCAAGCACAGGCAGGATTGTTCCTGACCCTGAACTGGGCTTGTCAGTTCTGCCTGTGACACAGTGTGGCAAGTGTCACAAGGAGTTTTCCATGCGTGGAGACAGGAGAGCTGTCTGAATTCTGACCCCTGAGGAGAGCGTGGAGTTCAGCTTTGGAGTTGAGGAAGGAGTGGCAACCAGCTATTGGAGGTCAGGAAGTCATTGCTGGTCTCTGCGTGTGTCATGGAACTTCATCTGCAAGCACCGCCCTGACCCACACACTGGAGGTGTTCCTGTACATCTGAAATGTGTGTGTGGGTGCACTTGTGTGCAGGTGTGTGCACCTGTGCATGCCATAGGCTAGAAAAAAGTGACAGGCACCTGTTCTATCACTCTCTGCCTCAATTCCTTTGGGTCTGTCCCCAAACCTGGAGTTACATGGGAGGACAGCCATGTAACAGATGGTACAGTTACAGAAGCAGCCAGACTGTGCTCTTCACACGGATCCTAGGATACAACCTTGGGTTTCCATACTTGCACAGTAAGCGCTCTTACATGGATCCATCTCCCCAGCACCCAGAATGGATGGTTATAAAGTGACACAAGGGATGGTGAGGTGACTGTGGGTAAATGCGCTTACCATCAAGAAGAGCTTGAAAACGGGAGTTCAATCCCTGGGACCCACATGGTAGAGGAAAACGACTGACTCTCACAAATTTTCTTCTGACTTCCACATGTGGGCCATAGCATGTGCATACCTGTGAGAGAATGCAAGCGTGTGCGCGCACGCGCGTGTGTGTGTGTGTGTGTGTGTGTGAGTGTGTGTGTGTGTGTGTATGTGTGTGTGTGTGTGTGTGTGTGTGTGTGTTGACTGGAGCAAGTGGGTTATGTGCAGAGAGATGGCTTAGGGATGGAGAGCAGGTAATCTATTCAGGTTTTCCCTCAGTTTCCCTTTTTGCCTCTTCAACCAGTACCAATAAGCCTATGGCCCAGAAATTATATGTTGAACACCAAGCTATGTGCCAAACCCCAAAGATATGACAATGAGGGTGACCAGCAGTCATCCTCAAGAAGAGCTGATATTCTAGTGAGAGTGGACAGACATACAGAGGAAGGCTAAATCCATCGGATAGTGATAAGGGTTAGGGAGAGCATTCAATCCATAGAGATGAGGAAGGTAGAGGAAAGAATGGATGTGTGTGTGTGTGTGTGTGTGTGTGTGTGTGTGTGTGTGCGTGTATACACATGCATGCATGTTCATATATATGAAGATGTAAATGTGGGAGTATGCATGTATGTGTATACACATGCATGTGGAGGTCATGGGTAACCTCAGTTGTCATTCTTCAGGCACTATCCACCTTAGGTTAAGGCTTAGTTGGCTAGGACAAGGTCTCTCACCAGTCTGAGTCTCCCTACCTGACCAGGGAGCCCTAGGAATCCACTCGTTTCCTCTCCAAGCATTGGGATTGCAGAAATACCACCATTTTTTCTTTAATGTGAGTTCCAAGGATCCAGCTCACATTCTCATGCTTGGAAGGTGGGTACTCTACCAGTTGAACCATCTTCCCAATCTAAGGGAGTGTCATTTTATAGGCTGTAGCCAGAGGATGTGGGCAGATGATGTTTGAGAAAGACCTGGGAGACACAAAAGAAAAATGGGTGTGTGAGAGGCACAGCGTGCCCTATGTACAGCTCAGCACATGGCCACAGCACAGCCACAGGGCAGTGAGACATGTGATCAAAGGTTAAACCCAAACATGCGAGCCAAATAAGCCCTTTCCTCTTCCTGAGTCTGTGGTAGGGATGAAAAGCTGACTTCTGCGGGTACTCATAAATTTGGTACCACATAGGAGAAGCAGAGAGTAACTGTGATAGGGCCACAAGCAGTGATGGAAAGCAGACAAGTAGGTCACTCATGGTGAGACCACAGTCTGTGCCAACTTTCCCTTGGATCACAGCATTCTTTAGGTGGTTTTATATCAAGGGGCAAATAACTTCATGGTAAGCACTATGTACATATTCCCATTGTACATATTTGTGCATGTACACACACACACACACACACACACACGTTAATGAGACCCAGATGGCTCTACCCCCTGCAGGGCTTGGCCTCTTGGATAGTGTGTCTACCCTCTGCTCTGCCTCAGATCCCAAGCAGCACTGAACCCTAGTCACTTCTTGAGTGGGGATGCCCGTAGCATCTTGTCGCTTTATCACAAAAAGAATATGGAGTGATCTATCCCTTCCTGAAAAGTGAAATAGATCACGTATGCCATCCAGGGACAGAGGGTCACTGAAGGGAAAGACGGCTACCACGGGGTGTGTGTGAGTGTGAGGGTTTCTATTTCTTCAGAGAGCCTTTTCCCTCCCTCTGTATGCTGATAGAAGTGGCCTCTCCACCCAGGTCTGCCTCTGATAAGCCTGAAACAGTAGCTGAGCCTCTTATCAGGCAGCCGCAGCGGCATACAGGGACTCTGCACTGCACAGTTGGTGCTGATAAAGTGGGCCTGCTGTCTTGGACCTGTCCCTAAAGCCGCCGTTCTCAGAATCAGGAGACTGAGACCCAGGAAACCTCCTTCATTTCCTGCGGCCCACAGTAGGTCAAACGGACAATAGCCTGGGCTACAGAGCCTGCTCAGGACATAGAAGACTTTTCTAGGAGCCTCGGTGGAGTGGAGCTTCTGAGGGGCCCTTGGGAGCCAGCGTGGCATTACGGATGGAGACTCTTTGGGATCATGGGATTGATTGTGAAGTGTGAAATGTCGTAGGTTTCTGTGAGGCTGGCACTGCAGTCCCTGTTTCAATGCTGAGACATTGAGATTCCTGCAGAGACGTCAAGGTTTTTCACCTAAAGTATAGTCGGATTAGAAGCCATGTTGGCTGGCCTCCCAGGCTGCTTTCCTCTATGCTAGAGGGCCATTTAGACTTTTCATTGGATCTTCGTACACACACACACACATACACACACACACACACACACACACATGCACACACTCTGCTTGACAACATCATGCACTAACTATCCTTAAATTCCACATGAGCTTCCAAGTTTCTCTGACTTTGCCCCTCTAAGGATTTCAGATGAACATCTGCGGGTCCCACAGACAGTTCTTGGGGTGCACTTACACTAAAACCCTCTTGTTGTTTATTTTAAAAACCGAAGCTTATCAGCAATCTCGCAGTTTTAGAAGGTAATCCTAGTAGAATGGGACCTAGGCAATGGTGTTTTACTTTGTTTTTATTGTGGTGATGCCAGGGATAGAACTCAGAACCTTGCACTTTGCAAACACACGCTCTGCCACTAAGCTACACACTCAGCGTAGCAGAGATGGTTTTGAAAGAGTTCTAGGTGACGTGTACAGAGCCAGAGTTGAGAGCCGGGAGTGAGAGGCTCACCTCTGAGTGTGTCCTCCATGGATGGCAGGCCAGATCACGAGGGCAGGGGAGCATCCCCCAGTACTGCAAAGCAAGTCTCTGGTAAGTGTTCCTTACTCATCTGGTTAGTCCACATCAGGGATGTCTCCCATAACACTCAGCACAACACATAACACATCTTCCTTTCTATATTTGGTGCCAGGGATGGACCCCAGGGCCTCACATATGCTTACCTGAAATTCTCACTTACATTCCCATATATAATGTATTTTATGTAAATTTGAAGATGTGGAATACATTTTTAGTTTTAATAGTTGAAGTGATGACTGGGATTTAATAATTCCATTTAAAGAAATATAGAATAAGTTATTCATAACCCGCTTGCCTCCCCCTACTCACGGGCAGTCCCTTCATTAACTTTTAACCACAGACCTGCTGCAACCTCTGACCTTTCAGCAGGACTAAGGTTTCCCTTCCTGTGACCTTGACCTCACCTTGTGGGTCCCAAGGGTTGAGATCAAGTTGTCAGGCTTGGTGGTAACACCTCTACCTACTAAGTCATCTTACTTGACCCTGAAAATATTCTTCCTAATTGTAGTTGCCTCTTCTCCAGGATTGATAAAGACTATCTCGGTATTAGTTAGGCTTTCTATTGCTGTGAAGAGACTCGAGGCAAATCTGTAAAAGAAAACACTTAATTGGGGCTGGCTTACAGGTTCAGAGATTTAGTGTCATGGTCAGAAGCCTGGCAGCACACAGGCAGATGTGGTTCAGGAGAAGTAGCTGAGCGGTCTACATCTGGATCAGCAGGCAGGAGGAAATAGAGAGCATTGGACCCGAGTTGAGCTTTTGAAACCTCAAAGCCCACCCGCAGTGAGACACTTCCTCCAACAAGGCCACACCCCCAATGCCACTCCCTAAGCACTAAATATGAGTCTATGGGGGGCATTCTTATTTAAACCATCACACCCTCTTTCTAGACCCTCTCTCCCACAGAGTCTACTCAGTGCTCACGTAAAAGGACTCAGTTTTCAATACCCTCGTCTTTAGAATCTTTCCTTGCACATCACTAACCCAGGCAGACAAAGGACAAAAACTTAACAGCACTGAACATGATAGTGATAGTGGACTAAGTAATAAGACAAGGAAAAGGGGAAGACAATGAACTTGTGAAAGTTATGGGCTTAGCCACTCATACGTTCTTGTTCTTCTCTCCTAAAGTCTCGCCTTTTTAAATCCCAAAACAAAACTCAAAAGGAATAAATTGAAAGGTATAAAATATAAAACTACATTTGATCCCATGTGAAATCATCCATATGCCAAAAGAATACAAGAATGTAAAATCTGTCCTGTTTTTAGATTGTCTAACGGGTAAGAAATTTTTACTCTTGAACGAACAATGGACCCACTCCTCTTACTGCCTAGTGCTTTTCTGGGGTAACTGATTTCATTCTGTTATTTGGTTTGATGAAACAAACTCTCCTCACCTTTAATAAAGAAATCAGCACAGCAGCCTGCTGGGAGGCCAAGTTTCGATGAGTCTTCTTCCAGGGCCAATGTGGCAGGACTCAAACTGCTCCTGAAGAGCAGGGAGCCTGCTAAGTGGTGAGGGGTGCAGCATTGGTCATTGCAGCAGGAAGCTGTATCAGTCTGCCCTGCTATCGAGGTTCAGACTTCACATTTCCTGCAGTTGAAGGAACCAGCAGGAATCCTGTGGATTCCTGACGTGAAACTGGGTCTATGTGTGTTGGGTTTCCTCTGACTAGTCTGTGGTATTTATCACTTTCTGTCAAAGAAACACTTAATTTACATGGCAGCTGGCTTGTGTCGTGGGGCTTCATCTGACCAGAGGAAGAGTTATATATGCATGTGTGGCTTCTTTACTTTAAAAAATAAATTAATTAATTAACGTGGGCAGATGTGAATCAGAAGACCTGGAAGGGAATGGGGAAGATGGAGCAGGAGTGACAAGGGTGACAGATTGAGATATTCATAGAACATTCTAACAGCTAGAGAAACAGTGGGAGCAGGGCATAAAGAGGAATCATGGGGCAGGAATGGTGGAAACTGCCTATCCTTCCCCAAGCACAAAGACATGGGACCATGGGCTGGCAGCTTCCTGATTCCATCCCAGATGAGAAGAGGAAATGAACTGGTGACTCCCAGGAGTGTTTTTCCTGCCCTAATACCTAGCAGACAGGATTTGGAGAGGTGAAAGGGTAAAGAGCACATGGGAACCCTCAGGAAACCCCAGTGGTTCAGATGATAAGCTAACACTGGCCCTGAGCCTTCTGCCATCTCATCCCCCACAGCACAGGTCCAGGCTTCTGGTTTCTGAGGCCTGTGTGTGTGCACGTGCATGTGCGTGCGTGCGTGCGTGCGTGCGTGCGTGTGTGTGTGTGTGTGTGTGTGTGTGTGTGTGTGTGTGTGTGTGTATGTTTATGGCCACATGTGTTCACATGAAGATAAGAAGAGATCTCATGTAGGAGGCATCACTCCTAGGGAGCCATCCAGAATATTCTCATGTCGTTCTATAAATACTAGAGCCCATGTAGCTGGGATGGACAGAGAGTCAAGACTCCTGCCAAATCGCTGATACCAAATTCCAAGCTCCCTGTGTCTCCTCACCGAGGAGACCTCTTGAAGAACTGTAAGGTGACCTTTAGAAAGGGTTCTGTCATTGGATTCGCATACTGTTGTCCTTACCCCTGCCCAGCCAATGTGTTCCCAATATTTAAACCCCAATGCACTCTGTCTTCTGCCATACCCTTTTCAAAATGCAAGTCTAGCATTTGAGTCAAACTCTACTGTGGCCCAGAGAAGCCAATGCGATAGATAGCCTTGGGGTTCTGCTCAAAGATCGTCCATCATGAAAGTTTGGCTCTAAAATACCCTAAGTCTTCTCCTAAATTCTTTTAAGAAAGTTAAATTCAGTGTAGGAAAACAGTTATCCAAGGAACTTACATCAAGCCTGCAGAGAGCTAAGCAGTCTGTGGTGCCAGGACGAGTGTCTCTGACTCCCACCTGGTCCTTATCAGTATGGTTTCCTGCAGGCCTGGCCACCGCCCTGACAGAGAGGTTCTCCTCTGCATATTCGGTACCCATCCTGTCGCCCTGAAGCTCTCTCAGAGTCTCCCAGGATCAAGAGGAAAGGACATTGCAGAAAGGACAGGAAGGACGCCCACTTCCTACCCCCCTGCCCTTCCTTCCCCCCAGGATGCTTTGCTCATGGCCTTTCCTCTTTGGGGCCACACTGTACTCTGAAGCCTCGGAGCACTTGGCCCATTTTTGCTCACCCCACCTGTTGGAATTCTGCTGTCTGCCTGGGACTGTGGAAGCTCAGCCTCTAATCATGATGCTATCCAAGGACGAGGGGGGTGACTGTTAGCAAAGGGGAGCTTGAAGAGCTGAGGTTGGTCCCCAGTACTCATGTAGAAAAACCAGCAGGTTTCCTTTGCTCTTGTAACTCTAGCACTGGGAAGTAGAGACGGGAGAGTCCCTGAGGCTCACATACCAGTCAGTCTAGCTAATTGAAAAGCTCTAAGTTTTACTGGGAGACCCTGTCTGAAGAGTCACGATGGACATTGTCCTGAGGAATGAAGCCAGAGAGAGACCTGCAGCCTGTAACCCACACACGTGCACGCCCACAGCCCACACACAGGCTCAAAGAGACGATCCAAGTTAAGGTTGCAAAACTCCTTTCTACCTCCTCCTACCCAACTGTCCTGCTTGCTATGGACACAGGCTCTGCTGCTGCCCAGGAAGGAAAGAACACCTTTCCATCCATGTTCAAGCAAGCAAACCACCTAGAGTTAGCATAGCTAATGGAGTCATTATTATTTACACATATAATCTGATCAAGGTCATTGAGTCACATAATTAGGTACCGAATTATACTGGAAAATGTAATTGTCTTCTTAAGTTCATTGAGTCCTTTAGAGAAGTGACAGACATGAGCATGCAAGAACCAGTTGGGAAGCAAGGACTTAGACATCTGTGAAGTGTGACTCAGGAGTGCAAGGGGCTGCTGATCTGGACTTGCGTCACATGTATGAGTGTGAGCAAAGGACATCAGGGCACACACGCATGAAGAAGACGTAACCTAACCCTCAGCCTCTGTCCAGGTGGTTCATGGAAGAAACTTAATCAATGACTGCCGTCTGGGTTCCTGGAAGCTTAGTGTACCCCGAGGGTTCACTGTTTAGAGAACCTCGGTACGTACTAAGTAGTTGTATAAGAAGTTGTACTTAGAGGACCTCAGAAAGCACTTACTGTCAAGTGCATGCTCCTGCGTGGTGTGTGCTGTAAATGTCAGAGGACAGCTCAAAGTGTCACTCTTCAGGAAGCACTTTTTGTTAAAGACATGGTTTTACTAGCCTGGCACTCTCCAGGCAGACTAGGTTGGCTGGCCAGTGAGCCCCAGGAATTCGAACTCCCATGCTAGAGTTGCAGGTGTGCATCTGACCTTTTTTATTATTATTATTTATTTGGTTTGTTTTTCGAGACAATATTTCTCTATGTAGCCCTGACTGTGCTGGAACTCACTCTGTAGACCAGGCTGGCCTCAAGCTCAGAAAACCGCCTGCCTCTGCCTCCCAAGTGCTGGGATTAAAGGCGTGCGCCACCACTGCCTGGCCTGACTTTTTTTAAAACGTAGATTATGGTGATTAAACTCAGGCCCTAACACTTGCAAGGGAAGTTTTACTAAGTCACCTGTTCTGCCCCTACAAAGGGTTTTATATAAATGAGTCACTCTGTCACCTTTGGTTTGTGTCCTGGGTTCATACAGTCGACCAACCAAGAGTGCCTTTCCCTTATTAAATACTTGTGTATGCATTACTCATACATCTCTGTGACAAAATGCCTGACAGTCACAAGTTAAGGGGTGCAAGGTTTGTTTTTCCCTTGTGATTTCAGAGGGAGCAGTCCATGCTAGTGAGACAGGTGAGTGTCAGGTAAGCCGTGCAGAGGTCTGTTCCTATGACACGGAAGCTGAGAATACAGAGTGGAGCCAGTACTGGGTATAATCTTCCAAAGCTCAGAGACTGAGCCTTGGGAACTCTAATAAGGCAGGCTCTACCCATCCTCAATAACCCAATTAAAGAGGCAAATTAACAGTAGGAGCAGAAAAAGGCAGCTTTGTGAATCACAGTGGCCCAGTGACTCCTCCCCTCACATAACTGACTTCCTCGTATGGTACTGATATGACATGCAGATTTAAATTCATTGCAAGACGTATGCATAAATAAATAATCCTGTGGTGAGGGGGTCATATCCATCACTGATCTATCATTGTGTGTGAGAGAGACAGACACAGATAGACAGACAGACAGACAGACAGACAGGCAGACTGGGTCTGGTATGGACTTTTGAAACTTCAAAGTCCATCCCCAGTGACACATCTCCATAAGGCCACACTCCTAATGCTTCCCAAGCAGTTCCACTCGCTGATGACTAAGCATTCAAATCTATGAGCCTATGGGGGCCATTCTCATTCAAACCAACATACCATCTTAATCCAAGTCACGGCAACAGTTTGGGCAATGATAATGTCTTAGTGAGGGCTTTATTGCTGTTAAGAAACACCATGACAAGGGCAACTCTTATAAAAGAAAGCATTTAAGAGGAACTGGCTTAGAGTTTCAGAGGTTCAGCCCATTACTGTCATAGCAGGAAGCATGGCATTGTGCAGGCAGTCTTGGTACTGGAGGAGCTGAGAGTTCTACACCTCGGTCTGAAGACAGCCAGATGGAGACTGTCTTCCACAGGCAGCCAGGAGGAGTATCTGATTCCAAACTGGGCAGAGCTGGAGCATAGGAGACCTCAAAGCCCATCCCCACAATGACACATTTCCTCCAACAAGGCCACACCCACTCAAACAAGGCCATACCTCCTAATAGTGCCATTCCCCATTGGCCAAGCATTCAAACACATGAATCTATGGGGGCCATACATATTCAAGCCATCATAGATAATAACAAATATCCAATGACGTGACCTCTGCTGGGCACTGTACTTGATCCTTAGCACACATAAACAATAATCCTACACGATTGAGCAACCATCTTTAATGTGAAAAAAATAAATAAATGCAACATCATTCAAAGACAGTCTAGGCCTGAGTTGCCATATACTCACCAGTCTGCTCCGTGTGTGGTGTGCTGACCTTGTAGGGATGTAGGCTAGACGGGCGAAGTCAGTGCCTCATAGCATCCTATGATGTTGTGTATCTTCTCTCTCCATAAGTGCCCAGATGGGGATGTAACAGGTGTGTTCAGGACTTCCTGAACTACAGCCACCTCTTAAGAAGCTCAGGGCTACTGGGCGGTGGTGGCGCACGCCTTTAATCCCAGCACTTGGGAGGGAGAGGCAGGTGGATTTCTGAGTTTGAGGCCAGCCTGGTCTACAGAGTGAGTTCCAGGACAGCCAAGGCTACACAGAGAAACCTTGTCTCGAAAAAACAAAACAAACAAACAAAAAGCTCAGGGCTGTGAGGTCAAAGCTGAAGGGGATGAACAACCCCTTCTTGGCTCCTCATAACATCTGGGGTTGTCTGTCTCCATTGGCTTTAGGGTAGTGAAGAGATCTTCTTTAGAAAAGCATTTCCCCACCTCATCACCCCAGACCAGCTGCCCTTAAAGTAATTGGCAATGGTAACTTTTCCTTTAATTGCTTTCGCTGTAATCAGCAATGGTAGTTCCTTAGCGTGTGTATTCAACTGAGGATTTGTTTAGCCTCCAGAGAACAAGGCTCTCTGATCATCTCTGATCATCCATCAGAGAACATCTCTCAGATGGATACGTGCATTTCAGAGCCAGGAGCAAGAGTTTTCTCCCCTACCCCAGCAACAGGTGGGGGGGCAGGCAGAGGAGCAGACAGGTGACAAGTTCTCATCCTCAGTTATGCTAGGTTTTCAGTGACATTAGCTGGCTCCTAAAAAGAAAGGAGACACTAACCAAGAGTCATAACAGAGAGAGGTGTGCTGCGATTTCGTATTTGTTTGATGAGAGATTATGGGGGGCTTCCAGTGTGTTTACCAAAACCTAATGTAACCTTCTACCAAAGGTATAAGGCTTAGCATCTGAACTGTGCCATATGCACGGTAGATGCGCAGTCAAGCTCCGTGGTCCTCAGATCAAGGCTCCAACACCACCAGCAGCCAAGAATATATGAGAAATGGGAATACTCAGATCATATTGGGACATGGCATAGTCGGTGAAGGGCTTGCCTTGGAAGATGAGGACCCGAGTCTGTTCCTCCAGAATCCATGTTTAAAGACAGTCACGAAGGATACCACATGGTTGTAACCTTAGCACCGGGGAAGCAGAGATGGGAGGATCAGAGAATCCCTAGGGTTCACAAACACGCCAGCCTAGCCTAATCAGCTGTTTCCAGGTTAATGAGAGACCCTGTTTTGAAAAGTAAAGTGGGTGGATCTGTGGTTTCCCAGGTCCCAGGGGATGCTTACAAAGGCACTCTTCTTCAGTTGGAGAGCGAGAAGGTGAGAAGTATCCATCTTGCCTCATTATTACCTGCTGTTCTGGGTTTCCTATCTCTGCTTTGCAGAGATGGAAAGGAGCCTCCAAGAGGAGAGAACGCTGACAGGAACAGTTTTATACTCCCCCAGGTGTGACCCTACCACAAGAAAGGTTAGAAGGACTGAAGAAGGATGAAGATCCAAGCCTATGTGACCCCTTCCCTCCGTAGGGCTGACATCTTATGCGCCATATGATGAAAGCAGTGATCTCTTCCTTCACCATCCATAAGCCAGCAAACACCCCTGGTAAAACAGAGAGGGACAGAGCAGTGACAATTCCACACTGCCACCCTTGGCAGCCTAAGGAGAGCCCTTAGAGTTTCCTGGTTCTGGATTAATGAATTCAAGCCAGAATTCAGGGTTAGTGCTCAAAGGAATTTCAAGAGTAGCTGGGGTAACGAAGAAGAGATTTCATTAAGATAATTTAATATAGACTTAAGCGCAGAGGTCAGGAGCAAAGAGGAGAGCTCAAGGAGAAAGAAGACATGTCGAGAGTCTGGGTGCGGAGCTTCTCAAAGATGCACAGAAAGTAAGATGATTCCCAAGTCTCTCGAATCTCTCACGGGAGAGTCTCAGTGAGCTGTTGTAGCACTAGCTCTTTGTATCAGTCTAAATGGATGGATGTATATATTAAAAGGGAATTTATTAGATTGCCTCATAGGATGTGGTCCAGGTAGTCCCAGAGATTACACTCTCTTGCTGGAGAGGCTGAGAATCGTGTACTTGCTCAATCCATGGGACTGAATGTCTTAGCAGTTCCAATCTGGCACTGAAGTGCTAGAGGATTCCTGCAGAGTTGTTGGCCTTTAGTCTATGTTGGAATCCCAAAGAAGTAGGTTCTAATATGAGTCTTTACTCATATTAGAGTAACAACAGAACTGCTGCAGCAACAGAGCTCTAGAGTGATGGGATCCATCTCCTTTCTTATATCCTCAAGACATGCCCTGCATTCTTTATTAACTCTCATTTATTATTATTATTATTATTATTATTATTATTATTATTACTGAGTTTTATTTACTTATTTTGTGGTTTACTTATTTAATGTGGGTGTTAAGTTGTGGGGGGTGCACATGCATACCTGCCTGCACATGTCTCATGATGGCAACCATGGATGACCTGGAACTTGGGGGCTTAAACTCAGAATTCACCTGCCTCTGCTTCCAGAGTACTGGGATTGAAGGTGTGTGTCACCACACCTGGCCCCTAATTCTCTCTCTCTC
>NW_022196895.1:28495336-28505829 GCF_008632895.1 Mastomys coucha | reverse complement strand
TCTCTCTCTCTCTCTCTTTCTTTTTTTAAGATTTATTTATTTATTATATTTATATGAGTACACTGTAGCTGTCTTCCGACACTCCAGAAGAGGACATCAGATCTTGTTATGGATGGTTGTGAGCCACCATGTGGTTGATGGGAATTGAACTCATGACCTCTGGAAGAGCAGTCAGTGCTCTTAACCACTGAGCCATTTCTCCAGCCCCCTAATTCTTTCTTAAAAGTAGATGTTATCCTGGAGACATCTCTCAGTGTTAGAGAATTTTCCTAGTATGAAAGAAGCCCTGGGTCTCTGAGTTTCTTAGCCAACTGTCTTAAGCAAGTGCTTTTCTTTCTTACTGATCTGTGCAGTACTTGTGATTGAGAATGGTCCAAATCTAGCTACTAATGCCATCCACTCGTGTGTGCAGGATTCATTCATGTGTTGGGAGAATATTTATTTAGAACCCACTCTGTGCTCTATATTCAATCACAGGCTTCCATTGTAATACTGGGTCAGAGTCCAGCATCCAGTTGAATTTGCTTCTTCCTGCATGTTACCCTCAGAGTACTTTGAACTAAACATAGAGCCCAGACACTGGTTTCAGTCCCTGCCCTGCCCCTGCATCTGTGCCTACTCTGTCCATTTGCTAACTTGATGCCTGTGGTACCTGGTTTTATCCTCCCACCCTGGAGTTCAGTGCTGACCTCAGGCTGCTATCCTGGCTGTCTCCTATCTACTGCCCCCTCCAGACTCTAGCAGCCAGTGTCTTATCAGATCGAGGATGAATGTGGTGATTGCCCTGGGGAGAAAGATCTCATTGTACTACAATTGCAAGGATCACCTGAACCTGGTGTGGCCTCCTCTGATTTAATTTGTAGTGAGATTTCTAACTTAGTACTGCTAGTTCCATAGTCTGATACATTGTTTCCTCTTCTGTGTTCCCAAGGAGAGGAGATACCACGTATAGTATCTAGAGGTACGACTGAAGTATGTTTCCTTTGCTGTAGACAAACATTCACAGCAATTTCAGTAACTTGGCTAGCTCCATAGGATGGGCCTTGCCCATTGGATAGTTAATCCAAAGACCTGGGTTTGGGGAGAGTGGTTGGAAAGAGGCTGAAATAGAGAACATGTACTAAAGAACATGTAACTAAAGAAGTAATAAAGTCACAGCCTGCCCCTGAATGAGCTGTGTGACTACAGGCACATCACATGCCAGCATTTCAAAATTTAGCCTGTGAAATAAACTGTTGACGGCCTGCATCTCTCTGGAAAATCATTACAATATTAGGTATGAAGCAATAACAAAGCCACACTTGGCATGAGCAAACTATTAAGTGGCCTTGGTAAACACGGTGATAGAGGTTTTCATCCCACCATAAATAATCTACTGGGTGTTGAGCCAGTGTGGGCCTCTGTGGTTAGAGGCAGTAATGTTGCATTAACTTT
Source organism: Mastomys coucha (assembly GCF_008632895.1). NCBI lineage: Eukaryota > Metazoa > Chordata > Mammalia > Rodentia > Muridae > Mastomys > Mastomys coucha. The sequence continues at coordinate 28,504,395 of NW_022196895.1, read as the reverse complement.
TCCTGGGGAGATAGAAACAATTGTCTATTTGCCCCAGATATGGCCTCAACAGCAGACTAAAGCAATGATTCTATCAAAGTTCAATTTTGCCAACCAGGAAGGTGTTTGGGGCTTTCCTACCTAAAGCATGGGTGAAGGGTTACATACATGAGTGTGGATAACCCAAAACAAGACAAAACAAAACAAAAACAGACACATCAGAGGCTGGGAACATACTTCAGTTGTACCTCTAGATACTATACATGGTATCTCCTCTCCTTGGGAACACAGGCGAGGAAACAATTTATCAGGATAGCAGCTGGCGAAGTGCCTGCTGTGCAAGCGTAAGGACTTGAGTTTGCATCCATAGAACCCATATAAAACAGGCAAGTATGGCAAGGTGCATCTGTAGTCCCAACACTAGAGGGGCAGAGTGAAGAGGAGCCATGCCTCTAAGTGGTCAGTCATCCTAGCTGAATCAGTGAGCTCTAGGTTCGTGATGGATACTATCTCAAAAAGTAAGATACAAAGTCACCAAGAACAAACTCAGACCTCCATACACAAATACACAGGCACCCACCTACAAACAAGCACATATTTATACAAACATATACAAATTTCAAACATATTCACACATGTGCGTGCACATGCACATGCATACACAAACGCACACACCAGTTGCATTACCACAAAGGCCCTACATCTTAGATGGTGAACTTATGAGGCCATATCGTAGACTCTACTGTGTCCTGTGTACCCTAGTATCTCCAAAGATCACTTGTAGCTGGGAGAAGCCAGAGGAGAGTAATGGCTGCAATCAGATGAGAATCCTAACTAAGACTTCTGCTTCCTTCTCCTATTAGGGGATATCAAAAACTCCACTGCCATTATCATAAACATAGCAACCTCTGTATTTTTCGGCTCACTGTGTTGCCATGGACACCTAGTCATGCGGTCTCCACTCCAAGATGGTGATCACACCATACCAGGGGGGGAAATGTCTACACTACAACCAGAATCTACAAGGTGTGGGCATGGACTTCTGTGATGTAATTCAGTGGGGAGCTGACATGGTTCAGGAGTGCCCTGGGATTCATGGGGTGTTCTCAACCTGGTTTGGTAGCCGGGCAGAGCTGTTTCTGTACCTTCCAGAAGAGATCTATGGGCACTGTGCTCTTCTCTACGCAGGCAAATCACGAGGCTGCTTGCGAGTGATCAGGGGTTGCATACAGGGCAAGGTACTTCTGACTGTGGTCTTCCTTCCTCACCATCCGTTTTTGCTTTTGTCCACAGAGCCTAGCCCAGGGACGTCCTACGGCGTTATGGAGATTGCCATCATCGCAGGTGAGCTGGCTGGCAGTGCCTTTCTAGCAGCCAAGAAAGATCCCAGCCAGAACTGGCTTGAGCGTCTGGGTGGAGTGAGAGGTGGCCGTGGCTCTTGCCCTCCTCTTCTAGTTTGCTTCCTGTTGCTGTGATAAACACCTCAGCCAACAGCAACCTGAGGCTTTGAGAGTTTATTTAACTGACCTTTCCATGTCACAGCCCATCACTGAGGGAAGCCATGGAAAGAACTAAAAAGCATGGGTAGGAGCAGAAACCATGGATGAAAGCTGCTGACCAACATGTTTCTTCTAGAGCCCAGGCTCACCTGCCATGGGATGGAACCACCCACAGCCTTAGCAACAGTCAAGAAAATGCCCTAGAGACGTGTCCACAGGCCAGTCTGGTTAGGGCAACTCTTCAACTGAGATTCCCCTCCTAGGCGTGTGTAGATTTATGCCAAATCAACAAAAACTCTGCCATCACCCCCAGTGGGAGATTTGAGGATGGAAATGAACATTCCAGTCCCTGTAGGAGGTGTCACATATGGTGCCTAGTAAGAGCAGGCACAAAAGAGTGAGTTACATGTCAAAGGACACCCTTTCTCTGGACCTTAGATGCCTAGAGACGCAAGCTGAAGAATGAGTCATCTGTGTTATAAATGAAAAATGATTTAAAAAAAAAGATTAGTATAAAAGAAAATTGTGATAAAGTGCTCTACAGAAGGGCTCTGTAGGGGTGGAGGTCTCAACACCATGGCTACCAGCTGCCAGGGTGAGGCCCTGAGGCGGGGGAACCATTAGGAGAGAGGTGCCACATATAGCATGATATGGATTCTGAAGGGAGAGCTCTTTCAGTCCCAGAAAGTAAAGGCAGTTTCTGACTCTTAACAGTTTGGGATGGTGGTGGGAGGTAGGGATGCATGTGACATAGTCTGTCTGCTGGGTGTCACAAAGCAGGAAGGCATTAGATAAAAAACAGGGTTACAATCCAAGGTTGTCAGAGTACTGGACACCAGCTAGGCTTGCTCCCAGATGCAAAGGGTGGGGGAGACTCAATTGCTGGTAAGAATTACAGGGTCCCAGTCACTCTTCATGGCTGGATTTGAGAGAGACTGCAGGACAGTTGCCTGATTTTTGTGGACAAGAGCTCAGCAGCTAACAGGTCTGTGACCTAACTCTGTAAGTATGAGGCCGAAGTAGATAAGCGAACCCAGATTTCTAGGATTTTGAATCTCCCTCATCTCATATGCTAGCTAGTCCCTGCCCTGGCCCACATCTTCATCCTAAAGGCTGGACCCTGGGCAGGTGGCTTCCAACTTGTGGCTCAAGAGCAACCAAGCTCGGCTGGTATCTCCCTCGGCTGGTGTCTCGCTCGGCTCCCTTCTTTGCAATCCAGTCTTCTCACTAGCTGATGCATAGCTCAGGGATCATCTTCAGCTAAAAATAGAGAAGCAACAGGAAGCCATCAAAGACACCTGTTGATTTCATGTAGCTGATCATTCTTTCATCCGAATGGGTTCCGAGTCCTTCCTTTTCTCAAGGAGTATTGACAGTTCCTGTCTCAGTTGTAGGGAGCTTAGGAAATTGTTCCTTACAAATGAGACATGGGAGCTACATTCCCCAATATTATTTCTGCAGTAGCCCTGTAGGTTGATTCTACAGTTTCAAACCTAGTGAGCAAATTTTAAACACCTCCCATACATCTATTGCCCCCAGAACTTTGTAAATTTCCCTTTCCCGACCCTAAGTAATCTGATTCCTCCTGTACCACCTTCTGCTCTGTTTCTCTGATTCCTGGAACCTAGCACATCCCCAGGCACATCATCCACTGAATGACCAAGTCCACCTCTTCCTGGAGACCCAGGAAGTCCTCACCCCACCAGAATGAATGCTGCAGCTGGATAAGGATGGCTCTCCAAACAGCACATCCCCCACCCCTATCACACCATACCCAGTCGCTCTTGTCTTTGCCCCCATGGACTCTATGGGAAGGGTAACCAGGATCTGTGTTTTCAGGACTGACCATTTGGCACTAATCAATCAACTGATGTTCTCTTTCTTGGGGAAGGCCACCTCTCCCATTCCCAGCTATCCTTGGTTGCCTATAGTTCTTTACGTAGGTTGAGGCCTCATGGGATGTGTCAGGCAAGTTTGGCAAGTTAGTGGTGTCAGTTTTGTTCAGCTTGCATTTGGGCAGTCATTGAGTGAATTTTTATGTTGATTGATGGGCTCTGGCTATGTAAGCCTATGTATACTGGACATGTCCTTTCCCATGATGAGTCTGATTTTAATCATATGCATCCTCAATCATGCATAGATGTAACCAAGTAAATAGAGATTATTTTTCTTCCAGTGAAGGTCTTGGACAGTAGTTCCATAGACCCAGATTTCCCTGTACTATTTTGTTGATTGGTCATAGCTACCTGATCTTGCCAAAGTGTACTCTACTCCAAGATGGCATGATGCTATTTCCAGAGGAAAAAGTCATGCTGCAACACTGCCCCAGACTGACCTGCATCCTGTCTCCCTCTTGCAGCTGTAATCACCGCTGTGGCCTTGGTCCTGGTCTGCCTCCTCTTTCTCATGCTTCGCTACCTGTACAGGCACAAGGGCACCTACCACACCAATGAGGCCAAAGGCACAGAGTTTGCAGAGAGTGCCGATGCAGCCTTGCAAAGTGACCCTGCCCTCCAGGATGCCGGGGACACCAGCAAGAAGGAATACTTTATCTGAGGGGTAGCAGACTTGACACATCCCTGCAAGATGCTTCTGGCTGCAGGAGACAAAGTACCCCCCCCCCGCTGTGTGCCACCATTATCAGCACCCAAGAAGCCCCCAAGGGCAGCCCAAGACTCTTACTGCAGAACACTGGGTGCCTGCCAGGAAACCGATACAGATGGGAGGAATCAAGGTACAGAGCACCTCTTCCAGGGACTCAGTGGCTGCCCAGAGGCATTGGCTCCACAAGCAAGAGAGACCATCTAGATACACAGGTCTCCCTGGGCAATGCAGGTGTCATCTCACCGACATGAAAGTCCTCCTCAGTGTGCATGAGGTGGTCTGGACCTAGGCATGGGATGTATGAAGTGGGACATCTATAAGCTACCTGGAGTTGATGGCATCAAGTGTCAGTCATTGACACCTGAGAAGACCAGCAAGTGCCAGAGCCAAAAGGCACTTCCTCTCCCATCAATGCAGCTCAAGATGATTATAAACAAGTTTGAGATTAACTGAGTGTTCTGTATCAAGTGGCACTATTCTAAGTGTCTGGGGAATGCAAGTGCCACCCATTGCTGGCTTTTCTCTGGTATAACATTGTGTCTGTGTGCACAGGATCAAGAATTGTCTAGTTCTGTCAAAAAGAAGAGGGGGGAAGGGTGACCTTTCCCCTCACCAGTACCAGCTACAGGAAACACAGTGACCAGGCCACTGGCTGAAATACTGATTTCTTGATAAACGATTTTTAAAAGAGAGTTGTGTTCAACCCATGAGTGAATGCCCTCATACCAGAATCCCAATGAAAATGCCTCTGGGTTAGAAGAGACTGTAGATCCCCAGACCTGGGTTTGGCTCCTAGCTCCTCTTTATTGGCCTTAAGACCTTAAGCGATATATTTGACCTCTCCAGCTTTAACGTTGGCTTTTTTTTTTTCAAGTGGAAATGATGCTGAATTGCATTACCTCTGGTTCCTAACTCCCAGCATTGTGGGCGGGGACAGAAGCATCAGATGCTAGGCATTCACTGTATTCCAGTGTCGCTAAACACACTGGATACATGGCTTACCTACGTTGGCCAATAAGATTTCATCTTTGCACCACCTCTAAAAGCCTCCTGAGAAGTCACTCATTTAAATTTAATAACAGGGAGAAAAATGAACTAATTAGCCAAACCCTTCCAAGTCAGATTACCAGCAGCTCTGAAGTCTCTCTAAGGCCAGCGTTGCTGCCCCTCAGGAGCCCCCTCAGCTGTGCTATCTCCACCTAGCAGTCAACAAAAAACTGAGCCACACCACGATCCCTGGGAGACTAATGAGGATACAGGCTCAGTCAAGTATGGCCACCAACCAAAGGAGCTACAGTTCCTCAGAATGTGGTGGGGAAGAGACGCAGCCATTCAGTTATAACAAGAAGTTATAATGGGCAGGGCCAGATGACCCCAGATTGGAGGATGTCTATGTTCTCATCTGTGAAGTAAAAGGCTGGATACAGTTGACACACATTAATCTAGTGAGACCTCATCTGAAACCCTAGTGGATGCTTAAAGCCTCAAGCAGTATTGAACCCCCTTGTATTTGGCTTTTCTGCACATACTTACGTTAAGATTTAATTTATAAATTAAGCACAGTAAGAAATTAACCACGGTAACTAACAGCACGATATAATTAGAACTATAAAGCTGTAATAAAAGATTTTTGAAACTATGAATTGTTTAGCTTTGGAATTTTTCATTTAATATTCTCAGATGACAATTGGCCATGAGTAATTACAACTTCAGAAAGTATCGATGGACGGGGCGCACTGCTATATCTGCTCACACCAGAGGCAGCACTACACAATAGTAGCCTAGGAAATTAACTGTAGAAAAAAATGGTGTAGTTGTGTATCTATTGAGGAGCTGAAAAAATACCACAATTAAGCAGAATTTGGGTGAGGTATCACAAAGCCAGGTAGACTGTGGATCCTGAAGGAGGTAGCTGAGAAATGTTACATTTTCAAATGGGCTTGGCCAGAGACCCACCATGTCTTCACAGAACATTTGTGGATTTTCTTTATCCTTATGGAGGGGAGGTGCCGTTGCCTATATGTGTCCTTCAGAGGAAATCTTGGGGAAGTTGGTTCTCTCCTATGATGTGGGGCCTGGGAACATGTCTAGGAAACACTAAAGGCCTTCTAATTTCTTCCCTACGGTGACATCACTTGCAGCTTTTCAGGGTTCCCTGCTCAGGGCTTTGTTTTCATAGGTGTGGGCACAAGTGACTATTCAGTAGGCTCAGAAGAGGTACCCAAGCAAGCACAGACATACTCCTCCTTGCATAGGAAGGTCCAGGAGTCCCTAGGCCAATTTTTCTGTCTGGCCATCTGTCCCTCCTTCCCCTAGTAGGCCCAAATGCATCTGTGATGCCTGTGGTCACTGAGAGACAGTTCCCTGTGCTCACAATACTTGTCCTCACCTCCTTTCAGCCTCATTAACTGCCCAGAACCTAGAAACCCTACTGAAACAGCCCAGGGCCCAACCCTGCCTGGCTCAGTTCCAACTGCAGCAGTGATGATTCAGGCTGCAGGACCGGTTCATTGAAGGTGGCTCAGTCAGTGCCACCAGCAAGGTGCTATCTCTGGTATCTACAGAAGGCAGAAGGCTGTGACAAAACGTAAAATGAATAAATGAAGTAGTGCATATACACATGTATAAGCCTGTGGGAGTTCTTGCATGCACATAAAGAGAGAGATGGGGGAGGGGGGAAGGGAAAGAGGAAGTAGGGGAGGGAGAAGGGGAGAGACAGAGACAGAGACAGAGAGAGAAGGGGGAGGGAGGAAGAGGGAGAAAGAGAGAGAGAGAGAGAGCTTATATCTCCATAAATCAGGATTTTTATCTTTCCCTCAGAACCTGCCAAAGTGATGTGTCATGCCTTCAGGGAATGTTCTGGAAATGCATGCTCAGTGCACACTGAAGTTTTCATAAGCTAATAAGATGGAGGAGAGGAAGAGGAAATGAAGAACAAGAGAAGGGAGAGAGGAAGAAAGGGGGCCTCAGAGAGGAAAACTGGAGGAAGAAGGTAGAAGTCTGAGCACACAGAGAGAAGTTCCAGCCCCATAGTGTGAAGGCCTCCTCTAACCCCACAATAGCCACGTCAGCGCAGATCTAGAGACTCAGAGAGGCCGAGGGCTGCTGGAGGTCATGTTGCTTCTGACAATAGAGGAACATTGGACGTTTGGCAGGTTGGAGGCCATGATCTGGGGCTTCGGTGCAGGGATAGCCAAGGCTTGGAATTCTAGAACAGTTCACTAGTCAAGGATTCAAGTACCCCAAACCAGGTGTCTGCTGTCTAGCACCTTTGCCCACAAAACCTGTCATCCTAGGACACCATTCCCACCTGTGGTGAGAGCTGACCAACGGTAAGAGACCCTTCTGTGCAGGTGATCATCAAGTGGGCCAGCTGGCCTGTCATTGAGAGTATAATTAAGAAGGCAGCAATATTTATTGGGAGTTAATGAACTCCCCATCCATGCCTCAGAACTTGAGGACAACACAGCCCACTCTCTCATGCAAAGTGGGCCACCAGACGACAGCATGACAAAGCAACAGTGCCAATCCCTTGAAATGACTTATGCTGCTTTCTAGAAAAACTATCACCCTGCAATAAAAGTACAGTTGCTCCTTGATCCAATCCTGCAAAACCATCCTCATCTGAAGACCAAATTCTTCAAACTGAAGATTAAATTACACCAAAATGCATTTTAGGGGATGAAGAGATGGCTCAGTAAAGTGCTTGTCCTGCAGGCATCCACACAGCCCACATTTTAAAATGCCACGCATGGTGACATAAATTTATTATCCCAGTGATAGGTGAGGCCAAGAGGTAAAGTTGCTCATTACCAACCCTAGCCTATTTGGATGGATCCCAGGTCAATAAAAACCCTGCCTCACAGAGCAATTTGGACAGCAACCAATTGACAACACCCAGTATTGCTCTCTGCTCTCCACACACACACACACACACATATGCACACAGGGAATACATGCATGTGTATTAGAGGAACATACATATCAGAGGCTCTTTAAGTGGCTTACCATCACCCCCCCTCTCTCTTTTGCTCTCTCTCTTTCCTTTCTCTCTCTCTCAGAAATAAGGCCATGCCCCATGTAGCTCTCTCCCTTTCTCTGGGACAGATAGCTAAGAAATGTACTGTGGCCTTAAGGCTCCTTCCTTTAGTGTCTGCAACATAAATTTGTGGTCACATCAAGTACCTGGTTCCACATGTGCCAGGAGTCACATAGATTAAACCACATGGTGTAAACACACACACACACACACACACACACACACACACACATACGCACACAAACTATTTCCTAAAACCTTTCAAAAGTCATAAATCCCTTTAGTTCTGGAGAGGATTTCTTTTTTTTTTTTAAATTAGATATTTTCTTTATTTACATTTCAAATGTTATCCCGTTTCCTGGTTTCCCCTCCCAAAACCCCCTATCCCATACCCCCTCCACCTGCTCACCAACCCACCCACTCCCGCTTCCCTGTCCTGGCATTCCCCTACGCTAGGGCATTGATCCTTCTCAGGACCAAGGGCTAGAGATTTCTTTGAAGTAGCTCTCTCCTCCTCTGTTTTACCCTCCCTTCCCCTATTTTCCCCTCTCCCTTCCTCTCTTCCTTTCTGTCTCCTTCAGCTCCCCATCATGTTTTACCCAAACAGGTATCTCTTTCTTTTACTTTAAGCTATTTCTCACACTGGTCATCATTCTCTCCCACCTCAAGGCCTCACCATGGCCCCTTGGTTGCAAAGAGCTCTCTCCTAATAAAGCTCATTCTGAATGGGTAACCTGGTCTCATTTCCTTCCATCAAATCTACTGATTTTCTCTCCACTCCTGTGCTATAACAGCATACACATTCACGGACACTTGTATTTTACACACCTGGTGTCAAACTCAGCTGAGGCTCCAGTGTCTTACGGGTATTCATAACACTCAGCTGAGGCTCCAGTGTCTTACAGGTACTCATAACACTCAGCTGAGGCTCCAGTGTC
>NW_022196895.1:28495174-28495320 GCF_008632895.1 Mastomys coucha | reverse complement strand
TCATAACACTCAGCTGAGGCTCCAGTGTCTTACAGGTACTCATAACACTCAGCTGAGGCTCCAGTGTCATACAGGTATTCATAACACTCAGCTGAGGCTCCAGTGTCTTACGGGTACTCATAACACTCAGCTGAGGCTCCAGTGTC
>NW_022196895.1:28480729-28494963 GCF_008632895.1 Mastomys coucha | reverse complement strand
AACACTCAGCTGAGGCTCCAGTGTCTTACGGGTACTCATAACACTCAGCTGAGGCTCCAGTGTCTTACAGGTACTCATAACACTTTCATCTCTTGACAGGAGAGTTGGGAAAAATCATCGAGTCCAATGCCTTAAGATAATAAAGTGTTGGCTGTCTTGTGTAACTTCTTGACTGTTGTGGTGAAAGTGTAAAAAAAAGAAGAAAACAGAAGGATTGTGTGCGTAAACTTTCACCCTGACATACAGCAGAAAACTACTGAGCTAGAGCAGTTAGGGGTCATCAATTATCTCTAGCTAATAAGGACCTTTAGAGGCAGGTGCGTGCGTGTGTATGCGTGCATGTCTGTGTGTGTGTGTGTGTGTGTCTGTCTGTCTGTCTGTCTGTGTGTACACTTGCATGCATGTGTATGCACGCATTGTTTACAGGTATGTTTATAGGTATATGTATGTATGGATGTCTGTGTCTGTGTGTACGCTTGCATGCATGTGTATGCACACATTGTTTACAGGAATGTTTATAGGTATATGTGTGTGTGCACACATGTGCAGTGTGTATGTGTATGTGTGTGTGTGTGTGTGTGTGTTCGAGCATGCAAAGAGGCAGCCACAAACATTTATTAGGGACCCGTGTAACTGTGGGGATTTCATAGCTATAAACACTGTTTTTGCCTTCAAGAGGCTTAATAGGGAAAGTATATACACAAATGTTCATAGCTCTAAAGTGTTACAGATGCTAAAAGCAAAGAGATACAAATTTGAAAACTGAAAAAAAAAAGAGACACAGTTTAATCTAAGAGTAAGACAGACTTAGGAAGAGCCCCAGGGAGGAAGGATATTGGTCAGTGAACAGTGGGTAAGAGCTGGACCATAGGAGAGTTGAGACCCCAAAGTAAGGAAGTTGGAATCTTTTACAGGTATAGCTGGAGTCCCTAAAATAATGGGTCAGCTCTGTTATAAGGAAAATGCAGTGGCCAAATTATGCAGACTCAGAAAATGGCCCATGGAAATCAACAGAGGGCAAGGGGGCTGGGAAACAGCTCAGTCAGAAATGTGCTTGCCTTGCACATTGTCAGGGTTGACCCCCAGAACCCTCTTAAACGGCTGGATGAAGCTTTGTCTTACAGCCCTACATGGAGCATCTACACCATACTCTCCAATCCCCAGGCCTCAATGAACATCACAAAAAGATAGCCTGAAAGACTGTAAGAGACAGTGTTTGGAGAGGAGCACTGCAAAATAGCAGCTTCTGAACATGCACAGCCTCTCTGGCCGTCTGAACAAAACCTGCACAAGAGCAAGCCAGTCAGCTCCTTGGCATGGGCTGGGGACGGACTCTTGAGGCCCTGCCCCAGCTGAGGAGTAAGTCGAAAGCTGCTTAGGGGTGGAGAATGACTTGGTTTTCAGAGATGAGCCCCCAGGTGAGCTGCCCATCTTCTAGTGGATAGACTGACATCCTATGCACATCCAGGCAGTGCTAAATGAACTCGGGGCTTATAAAAAAAAAAGAGAGAGAGAGAACATAAAGCTGGCTACAATCAAAATACGTTGTACACATGTAAGCAGTGCTCAAAGAATAAATAAAACTATATTTGAAAGACAACACCAGACATTGTAGCAAGCATACTTGTACTCTGAGGATGGGAGAGGGGGAGACAAAGAGATCCCTGGGCCAGCCTGAGTAAGCGAGTAAGAGACCCAAATTCAAAAACACAAGGTGTCCTTATTTCCCTCTATAGTTCATCCTTTCTCATTTCTTAATTTGTATTTAGGAGATGAGATTCCAGGGCAGAGAAGAAATGGGTCTGTATGCTTAATTCACTGCTTTGGAGAGATTTAGAGAGGATTTTTAAAGACAGAAAGCAGAGTTAAGGCTACAGACAGACTTTGATAGATGAGATAAATGATGAAGAGAGGGGCCTAGGAGGAAAGACATTCTTAAAAAAAACCACAGCTGTGACCTTGTGGACCCCCGAAAGACCCAGATTTGGAATGTTGGAATAGCAAAGACTAGAGTGAGGTTTTCCCCAATGGTGCTCACTGAAACAGCATGGAAGTTGAACTCAGTCAGCCTTTCCTGACAGCTTCATACAGTGTGCTCACACCTCTCCTATCCCCAACCCTCCCTCATCCCTGAGAGACAGATCTACTCTTGAACCTCGAATCTAGAGGATCCACAACTACACCACCAGGCTTCAGTGTCGGCTGTACAGGTGGGGAAGTGTAGCCCACACAGCACTGAAGCAGCTTTCCAAAGAGCAGTCATTTATTCTACTGCTCTTTCCTAGACAGAGATGTACGTGGGGGTTAAAAACAAAACACCCAGGGAAAGAAACAGGTTCACCTCAGGCCCCACACCCATCCTGTGTACTCGCACCTACACACACACACACACACACACACACACACACACACACACACACACACACACAGGATGAACAAGGCTCACACTCTGCTCCCGTGATCCCATTGCTGAGGCTGGAATCTACGGTATTCACCCCATCCTGTCAAGAGAGGTGTGGATTTCAGCCTCTCCAGGAGACGGGGCAGTGGGTCCAGGGCTCAGAGCCAAGCCCTGTGCAAATCCCAGAGTAGAACTTTATCTCCTTGGAAGGAACTCCTGACACTTTTATCTTATGTAAGCTGCGAAATTGTTGTCCAGGCTTTTCCTGAACATTTTCTCAACAGAGTATCAGAATACCTTAGGGCCCCACAGGATTTTAGCTGGCCCTGTGCCACGAATAGAACTGCGGGCATTTCAAGTTTGCGACTTAGTATATCCGTGTAGTGTTAAAGCAGGAGAATGGGTCTGGAATAGGCTAGAGTCAGACAAAACTCTCACCTCATGTTCTGACTCTCTATGACCTAAGAGGAATGATTTGACTCCTCCACGCTCCAGGTTCTTGAGAGCAAACCAAAATGTTGGAACTTTAGGGGTCTTGAATATTTCATGGGGTTAGGAGGGTGACGTGCATATGTGTGGGGAAGGGCATGCACAAGCGTGCAGGTAGGTGGTGGTGAGAGGACAGACAACCTCAGATGTCATTCCTCATGGGCCAAGCACCTTGTTTCCCTTGTCCTTGGCATGAGGCTCAGCAATTAGAATAGGCTGTAGACCCCAGGATCCGCCTGTCTCCACCTCACCAGCACTGGGATTAATGTGTTTCACCATGCCCAGCTTCGGTGTGGGCGATGGGGATCGAATCCAGGTGTTCACACCTGCACAGCAAGTGTTGTCTAGACAGATGTTTCCCCAGCCTGACATCTCTTTGCAGAAAGGTGTGTGTTAAGAGTTGTGATGGATCTGAAATTGTACCTGTTCTCAGGTCAGTTCTTACAGGTAGCCTGTAATAGCTGCATGCAAACTGAGGGATTACAGGAAATGGACAAAGAGTTGACCACCAGCCCAGCAGAGAGCAGAACACCAGCAGAATCAGATGTCCCCTGTGGTTGTTGTAAATGAGTCCAGACGATGCTTGCTTACACCGTAGGCTGAGCTCCAGAAGAGAAATGAGATAGTACGCAAGGCAGACCCTGAATGCTGGGCTGGATGCACAGCTGCCCTTTGCCCTTGAGCAATCACCAGCTCTACCTTCTATTCAGAAGGCTGGGGAGTTAGTTCAGTCCAGTAAAGCTCTTGCTATGCTAGCATAAGGATGCCAGTTCCATCCCCAGAACCCATGTTATAAAGCTGTATAAGCTGTAGTCCCAGTATTGGGTATACAGAAAAAAGAGGATCCCTGGGGCTTTCTGAACAGCCAGCCTAGCCTATCTGCAGGGCTCCAGGCCAGTGAGACACACTATAAAAAGCTACATAGAGCTGGGAATGGTGGCACACATCTGTGATCTCAGCACTGGGGAGATAAAGGCAGGCAGATGTCTGTAAGCTGAAGGTTAGTCCAGTCTAAGTATCAAGTTACAGGCCACTCAAAACTATGTAGTGAGAGGTTGTTTCAGGGGAAAAAAAAGCAATGTATACAGTGCCTGAGGAATGACCCAAAGATGTCCCCTGGCCACACACACATGCAGTAACACAAATTGCATGATCACATGCAAATTGCACGCACAACATATATTTTGCATTATAGACACACACACAGAGAGATAGAGAGAGAATACTTAAATACGAATATATGCAAATATGAAAGATGGACCAGAACAAAGGGCACTTCCTGTCTCATATCCCAGATGTCAAAACTGGGAGGCCCATGAAGAATTCCCTCCCCAACACAGCAGGCGACACCTTGCACAATGCCTGAGACCCTGTGAGCAGGCACACAGAGGCATATACAGTAAGCCCTACAGCATGGTAAATAACTAGGTAGAGGCCCCTTAAAAGATCTCAACCTTTTCATTGGAAAGCCAGAACATCTGCTTTGTAAGGCACACAGGGCGTTTTAAAGTAGAACGCCTTCTCCGTTCTATTGCTAGTATTTGAGGACTCTGGCCATGGTTTCACTTGTTTTGACTGGCTTTCTGTCACTGGAACACGTGGCAGCGAGCAGATGGGGACACATCGGCCCCTGCGTGGATCCATAGATCCAGGCGAAGCTGAGAAGACTCTCCCAGCCTCTGTGTCCGAGATCCCCTGAGATTGACAGAAAAGGTAATACTTCCCACCCAGATTTCCTGGTCTTCAACTTAAAGCTGAACCCTTGGGCCAAGCCCTGTTTTTAAGTAGCTGGAGTCGTTTACTCTCTTTCTCTCCAAGTCATGCCCAGCGCTAAGTGAGACATTCATACGACTCTCTCCAAGGCTCAGGGAACACATTAAAAGAGGGGATAGAGAGAAAAAGAATCTGATGAAGGAGTGGAAGTCTATGGAGAGTCACCTTCCAGGCCTGGTATGCCTGTCACACTGTACAATCAGCAGCCATGGTTGCATGCTCAAGAATGCCCAAGATTAGACTCATTGGCATTCTGTAATGAGGGAGATGGTCTGAGAAGGCCCAATCCCTCCCTAAGTATTTATTAAGGGTTGCTACGGTATGGAGAGTGGTAAATTACCTATGGTCCTGTCAAGAGCTCCTTGCCCATACTTTTCATTAACCCCAGGGAAACTCTTCATTCACATACAAACACAGAGAGTTTTTTTAAGTAGTAAGAAATTTGAAGTAGTAGGAAATAGCTTTACTTTCATTAAGAACTATTTTTACACTCATCCCCCTTTTAAGTTCAAGCACCCGCAGACTATTGATGCCCAAGAAACTCCTTCATCCCCAGAAGGACAATGTAACTCAGAGATCTTCATGATTTATAATGTATTTTTGCAATGAAAGGGGGGGGTGATAGAATAATAGGATGGCGAGCATGTACCCACACAGCGAGACTCTGTCACATTCTACATCTGTGGTCCAAGTTTACCATGTGGCAAGCACATTAGCTGAAGAGTAATCACCATGGTGCTTAAGTTGTTAATATAGCTGCGATTGCTGGAGGTCAAGAGAACTCAACATCCTGAGAAGAAGGGCAGGGAGGGGGGTTTGGAGATGGACTTCTGAGCCAAGATCTGAGTTATATTAGGAGAGATGTAGAATGGGGAGAAATAGATGCGAGGCAGGAAGTCGTGATTGTGCGTTCTTCCTAGGACGTGCACGCACTAGTCACACACAGTTCTCTGGAGGACCACACCCGCTGGAATGAGGGAGTAACGACAGCTGAACCACACCTGAGAGGCTGAGAACCCTGTAGTTAACTCTGAACCTGAGGAAGGTTACCTCTGCAGTCAGAGTACTCTCACTGGAGCTACCTCACATTGGGCAGGACGGTGACGACCCAGTAGTTTCCCAGTCCGTGAGCCTGGGTGCCTCAGCGGTTGCAAACTAGCACTAAAAACCTGGAGGCTCCTGGAGATTCCTGGTCCTCAGTTAACGAAAGCCTGGAAATGTTGGTTCTTATATCAGGGAAACAGCAGCAGCAGCAATGGTATAAATCAGTTCATCAGCAGGAAGGAAAGCCACGGAAACCAGGCAGGCAAAGGTGAATGGCCTTCCTTCTGCTACGCCCCCGCACCTTACCCAGGCTGTTGTTATCCAGGCTGCCACCAGAAGGCCCTGCCCACATCTGAGGAGCCTCTGTATAGATGATCGATTAAGCAGGTAAGACCCCCTGCTCAGGTGATCTGAAGGGAAGCCCAGACAAGGCAGGTAGCCAGAGTCTCTCCTGCTGTTGTAAGAGCACCCATGCCAACGGCAGCAGTGGTGGGAGCCGCCCAGCGAGCAGCCGCAAGCAGCAGAGAACCAGAGCTGGCGCCTCGGTGGTCGGAGCACAAGCCCAACCTGCATGTGGACCCGAGGTCCAGCGACGGATGCTTTGGAAGAGAAAACTTTTCCCCAGAGTGTTACAGCTCAGTAAAACAGCCACTCTCAGAGGATTTTTGGTAAATAACTCCTGCACTTTATTCCCTGTGCATCAGGACCTTATAAACATTGAGGGTAGGGTGGGATCCAGGAGTCGCTGCTTCCCATTGGCTCGGTCTGAGATGTTAGGGATGTTCTATTTGCACAAGGAAGGACTTCAGATGTTGTCCTTATGTGACTGATTGCCATGGCCTTCTCAGTGACATGTCATGGTTATGTGTTCCAGAACAAGTCAAGCTTGGCAGGGAGCTGGCCCCATGCCTGCCCTTCTCAATTCTGAGATTTCCCCGTGTTTTGGGCTTGCTCAGTCTTACCAGTTCTTCCATCTAGTGGCACAATCCACTTGCCCCACACAAGTTGACATTAAAACCAACCATCGAATACGTGGAAGGGTTGTAGTAAGAACAGCCTGATGCCAGAAGCTACAAAGAACTAGATCACCAGGGTCTGGGCCTCCAAGTTGGGAATTTTAGATATTGTCTTATAGGTACTAAGAGTCTTTGGTAAGGGGGACTAGGGGAGTGAGGTCCATGTCGGAGCACATGTGTACCAAAAACACTTTGGCAGCTAATGCTGAAGATGAGTTAGAAGATGTATTCTGGAAAGACAGAGTGGAAGCT
Organism: Mastomys coucha; assembly: GCF_008632895.1. NCBI lineage: Eukaryota > Metazoa > Chordata > Mammalia > Rodentia > Muridae > Mastomys > Mastomys coucha. Next base: position 28,487,988 of record NW_022196895.1, on the reverse strand, counting down.
ATTCAAGCCCAAATACACCTTTACTTTTTTATCATTTGAAAAATTTTATACATGTATACATATTATGGTCGTTTGAACATGTTTTATCCCCATAAACTTATGTGTTTGAATGCTTGGCTCCCAGGGAATGGCACTGTTAGGAGGTGTGGCCTTGTTGGAATGGTTGTGGCCCGATGGAGGAAGTATGTCACTATGTAGGCAATGCTAGTTGCTCTGTCCCTGAAGAAAGTTACCTCAGCAGTTAGAGTAGTCTCAGTGGGGCTGCCCCACACTAGACATGAGGGCAACAACCCAGTAGCTGCTCAGTCCATAAGGCTGGGTCTCATAGTGCTCAACCTCCATCCAGTGTGGAAGAGACCCTCCTCCTGGCTGCCCACAGAAGACAGTCTCCTCCTGGCTGCCTTTGGATCAAGACAGAACTACTGGCTCTTCCAATACCATGTCTGCCTGAATGCTGCCCTGCTTCCCACTGTGGTGATAATGGACGAAATCTCTGAAACTGTAAGCCAACCCCAATGAAACATTGTCCTTTATAAGAGTTGCCATGGTCATGGTGTCCCTTCGCAGCAATGAAACACTAACTAAGACACACATTCTTATCATAGCTACCCCCGACTCCCTCCAGTTCCCTCTGGGCTCCCTCGATGCATCTCACTCCCAACTTCATGTCTTTTTCTTTTGTGAAAAACCCATTGTCTTGGCTACTTTTGTATCGGTGTGAAGAGACATTATGACCGAGGCAACTTATAAAAGAGTTTATTGGAGCATTACTTATAATTTCAGAATGGAGTCTCCAGTGATCGTGGTGGGAAGCATGGCCACAGGAGACAGGCATGATGCTGGAGCAGTAGCTGAGAACATGTGTATTGACACAACAACCACAGACCAGAGGGACAGACAGACAAACAGACAGACAGACAGACAGGAAGACAGAGAGAGTTAAATTAAATGGAGTGGGCTTTTTGAGACCTCAATGCCTACCTCTCCCTCCCATGACACACTCCCTCCAAGAACGTTACATCTCTTCTGATCCTTCCCAAACAGGCCCACCAACTGGGCAACAAGCATCCAAACATATGAGCCTATGGGGGCCATTTTCCTTAAAACACATCACTCATTAAGTCCAGTCAATGCCTCCCATATATACTCACAGATATTGTCATCCATAGGCACATGAGCAACCTAACAGTAGCTACTTCCTAAAGAAAGTGACTGTGTCTTCCCCAGAAGCCATCCACTAAGTGCCAATAGCCCCTGAGCTAGGGGTGGAGCCTCAGGAGCCCCTCCTGCTGTGCAGTGCTTCCTTACTGACTGGCTCTTGGCCAGAGTATTAGAAGCCTGACAGATGCGTGCAGGGCCAAGAATCCACTTGAGCCTGTATCCGTTGCTAGGCAACACATACATAGATCACTCCAACCCCATGGGGAAGAAGATCAGAATGAACTCTCTGGGTTTGAACAAAGACTGCTCCCGTGTGTGTGGGGTGTGTGTGTGTGTGTGTGTATGTGTGTGTGTGTGTGTGTGTGTGTACATACACATGTATATATACATGTATGTATATACATATATATATAATGAATGAAGCTCTTCGTGGTCACCTAGATCAGTGGTTCTTCCTAATACTACAACCCTTTAATACAGTGAGCACCAACCATAAAATTATATAAATATCTGTGTTTCTCAATGACCTTAGGTAAACCATTGAACTAGACGCACTCCATCAGTGAAAAGGAACTTGACTAGAGTCCGACAGGAAAGATAAAAACAGAAGAGTCAAGATGTTCAATGTGGCATCTCAGATACCAAAGTGTGCTTTATTCTTGTATCTTCTTTCAACATAACAAATAACAAACTGCAACCAATTCCCCTGAATGACCAAGAACCACCAAACCTATCTCTCGGGGCCCTAGCATTTATCTACCCTCTGAAAAGTTCCCAGAACTCCAAACATCACACAATTGCAGAAACTATGTGCAGGTGACAAAACCATGTCTCTGCTAGAGCATGAGGCAAATCATAGTCAGCTGCTGTGGATAGTCTGAAGCAGCTCCATATCCCCACACCTGAGATTAAAGTGAAAACACTTTCTTATAATATTTCTGTGTTTTTTAAAGAAACCAAAATTCCAGGATTCTCACTACAAGATAATCTCTCATAGATATGCCAGAGATTCTTTCCATGGGAATTTTATGTAACATCAGGTTGACAATCAAAAATGTACCATCGTGGAAGGTGTGAATGTATGGTTCAGAGGCAGGTGGACACAGTGAAGGATATAGGCAGTTACCATTTCAACACTGTATCAAGGCTTAGCTATGACAACTTTCTCATGTTGAATGACAGCCTAACCATTGAGAAACTAGATACAAAGAAAAAGCTGGAACAAAATCAGGCTAATCCACAAGAATATTTTAAAAGGTCACAATGAAAAATTGTGTCTAGTCTTCTCATTTTTCTGGCAGATGATAAAATGTCAATTTGGAAACTCCAAAGGATACTGGCTCTACACACATTTTAAATACTGGGCACCTATGCAGTACCAGCATCTCAATTCTACCAACATCTCTGACATACCAGGCATCCTTGACTTAGTGATGTGGTGTTAAGCACTGAGCCATACAAACTCCAATATGTCCTGCAGCTCCATAATACTGAGCACCAGTGCAGTACTGAGCACATTTGTGAATCTGGTCCAGCACACCCAAACCTGAGCAATGCTGGCACCTGTTACCTACTGAGATGATAGGCTAAGCATTGAAGCAATGTGAGTATCAGACAGGGTTTATAGTCGAAATGAGCCTCTTGGTGTCTTACAGATAAGCAGTCGGAAAGCACATCTGAAACAGTCAGACTAATCTTTGATTGACCATTGCTAAGAAGTAGCTAGGGAGTAACTTTGGGGTATGAGCCAAGAACAAGCCCTGGGGTCCTTCCTGATACTTACACACAGCTTGGGCTCAACTACAGGTCAAGTTTCTCTTAAGATGGAGACTGGTTCCAAGGTAGAGTAGGTTTGGCCTCTCCGTGTCATGACTACCATAGAGATGCATTTCTTGTTGCTGTGATCAAATACCTGTAAGGAAGGAAGAATCTGTCAGAAGTGACAACTGCAGGAGCATGTGGCAACTGGTCAGATTGCTTCCATAGTCAAAAAACAAACAGTGATGAGAGCTGATATTCAGCTCACTCTCCATTTTTATTCAGTCTGTGGGCCAGCCCAAGGAATGATACAACCTACCTTTAAAGTATCCTTTCCCACATCAGTTATGGTAACCTAGCAAGGTCATCACAGGCACGCACAAAAGTGTGGTTCTGCAGTGATTCCTTATACAGTGAACTTGAAAATAACAATTGTCCATCGCAACTCTTTTCCATTCCTACCTTACAAAGTGCTTATTTATATGAAGATGTGTTTGATTAAAAAAAAGATTAAAAATTGAAACAGCCAAGAGGTATTTGATTCTTGGCAGCTAGCTGCAGCTAGGCACTAGGGAGATAGAAAGAAGTTCTCTAACTTTTTGTTTCTGACCAGTATCAATCACTTGCCACTGGAAAATCAGTCTAACAGAAAAAAAAAAGTGTGCAGCTGCATTAGTGAGAAAGAAAATACAAGTACGTGTGTATGTATCAATACATGTACAGGCACATCAGCATGAGAGTGGATGCCTTCATCATAATTCTGCATGATCCTGACAGTGGGATTATTTTAGGGACACCCAGCAGTACATGGAAGCTTTTCTAAAATAGACCAAATCCCAGGGTGAATTCAAAATGACTGAAATCACAAATCGCGCCCTATCTGAGCACAAGGCAATAAAGCTTAAAACCAACACCAGACAACACTTAGTAAATACACAAACTCACAGAAATTAAACAACCCAGTATTTAATGATAGGTGGGTCAGAAACAAAATCAGGAGAGAAATAAAAAATGTCTTGGAACTAAATGAAAATGAAAGCACAACACACAACAGAAGCTCTGGGGCATGAGCAGTCCTGTGAGGGAAATTTACAGTTTTAATGCCTACATTGAAAAGTCAGAAACAAGTAAGTGGCTAAATGATTCAAATCAAAAAGTTGGAAAAACAAGAACAAACCAAATTCAAACCCAGCTGATGGCAAGAAATAACAAAAAGCAGAGCAGAAATCAGAGAAATAGAAACAAAGAGAATAGTACAAAACTCAACAGCTCTGAGAGGTGGCTCCTTGAAAAGATAAACACATGGACAAACCCTTGGCCCAAATAACCCAAACAAAGAAAGGTGGGGCCCAAATGAACTGAATCAGAGACAGAATCAGCATGGGAACACGACACAGACATCAAAGAAATTCATAAGAGGGGAATATTCTGAAAAAACAAAAACAAACAAACAAACAAACAAACAAAAACCTGTACTTTGTTAATGTGGAAAACCAAAAAGAAATGAATGGGTTTCTACATTCATCCAAACCACCAAAGTTAAGCCAGCAAGCCAACGACCTCAACAGACCCGCAACAAACGAGAAGCCTAGCACAGAAATAGACTTCCACCTCCAAACAAAACTAACTAACTAACTAACTAAATAACTAACTAAATAAATAAATAACTCTCCATAGCCAAGTGGATTCACAGCAGAATTCCAGCAGACATTTAGAGCAATAAGACAACTGAGGCAGATCAAAGGTGATACAAATTGGAAGACGTCAAAGTATCTTTACTTGCAGATGATATGCAGATAAGTGACCTCAGAACTCCACCAGCAACTCCCCTCCAGCTGACAAACACGCTCAGCCAAGTAATTGGACACAGAATTAACAGAGAAAAATCAGTAGCCTTCACATATAGAATTAATAAATGAACTGAGAAAGAAACCAAGGAAATAATACTTTTCACAAAAGCCTCAGAAAACATAAAATATTTTGGGTAACTCTAACCAAGCAAGTGAAAGACTTATATAGTAAAAAGTTTAAGACATTTGAAGAAAGAAATTGGAGATGATATCCAAAAATAGAAAGATGTGCCATCCTCCTGGGTGAGCAGGGTTAATACAGTGAAAATAACTATCCTACCAAAAGCGATCCATAGGATCAACATAATCCCCATCAAAATTCCAAGATAATTCTTCACAGAAATTGAAAAAAAAAATCTTCAACCTCATATGGAAACACAAAATAATCCAGGATAGCCAATAAAAAGTATTAGGCTGGTGCTTCAACATGGATTCTCACAGTATCTAGTAAAATAAATGGAATTTAGTTAACAGTTATCAAAGGCCATCCTGTGCCTTTCTGTTCCCAGGAAGCCATTTCATAAAGTCTTAAAACTCTTCCCTCTCATCCAGCCTGGAACATTCCACCAGCTGCCCTTGAGCAGAGGAGGCAGATGTGGGCAGGCTTCCAGATGGTAAAGAAACATAGTATCAGATCTTCATAGGTGTTCAGTGCATGCAACGAAATGTATGGTGTGTCATAGTGTGGGCTAAAAATACACCATTTCTTTAAGCCTAATAATAACAACTGTGTAGGATGTGTTATTTCCTCCCTTAGTAAATGAGGAGACACTAGCTCACAGAGGCCAAGGGGCACCTTTGTTCTTCTCTTCCTCACAGACATAAAACTCTCTTCTGTCTCCGGCCTTTGCATCTGCCAGCTTTGACTCTGTTCTCCGTCCTCCATGAGCTCCTCCTCAGCATGGTGATTGCTCACATGTATGCTGGGAGTATCATTCCTCTGTCCCTTCCAAGACCTCCCAGAGCACCTTAACACTTCTTTTAGAAGCTAGCAAGTTATCATTGCTGAGTGACTGTTGACCCTTTTATCCTGTATCTGGATTTTCATGTGAGTTTCTCCCCCTTTAACAAAACTATCTTCAAAATCGAATTCAGGTGGCGAGGTCTCTCCGTTGGTAAAATCCTCACCATGTAGTCACGAGGACCTGAGTCTAAGCCTCAAAAGTACATATTAAAAATCTGGGTGCCCTGTATTTTCCCAGTATTAGGGAAGTAGATACAGGTAGATCCCTATGGCTCACAGGCCACCCAGTTCTAGTGAAATCAGAGTGCTCCATGATCCGTGAGAGACCCTGGCTCAAAAATTAAGATGGACAGCAACTAAAGCAAACATATACTATCAGTCTCTGAGCCTGCTATATGCATGCACACACCTACATGTGTACATGCACACAAATATGAACACACATAGACACACACACACACACACACACACACACAATCAAGCTTTGTAAGCATTGCAAGCAGAAAGTCCCTGTTGAACCAAATGTCTTCCGGAGAAACTTCAAGAAGTACAGCTTGAGGATGGTGGCTTTACTGTGTATATACTGAATTCAGCAAAGGAAGTTTAGAGGAGGGGAGTTTGCCACAGTCCCACAAAGTCCCCCATATTCCGTGTCTTCAAAATACCCATTGTTGGACTGTTATTCACTTCAGGTCTTGCTATGTATATCACACAAATGTGGGCCCATCTGTGCCAAATATGAGCTCCTTCTTTTGTCATGATTCCCTCATGACAACTAGTCGCCTGATGCTGATGCTTTAGTGAGTATTACAGGTAGCCTATGGTGTATGGGAGAATGTATATAGGTTGTACACCATGCTGTGTAAGGGATTTGGGCATCCAAGAGTTTTGGTACCCAAGGATCACATCCCCAGACGTATGGATAGACAGGGTATTGTTTTAGGATTTACTATGTGGGCCGTAATGCCACTTCCCTTGTTAGTCAATGTCCATTCACTGGGATGAATCGAAAGGCTTCTGTTTCCTCAGAGAATGTGGCCATCAGGAGCCCTCCGCTTTCTGCCAGGATGCCTGGCAGTCAACACAGTGTCGTGTGATTAAAAAGAGATGGAATTTCTACCTCTGTCTGGGATGTGAAAAGGTTTAGTAGATCTATCCAGTGTTACAGCTTTCCCAAAGGAGCCACCTAATGGACTGCCTTTGACACTGCCAGGAGGGCAACCCAGAGAAGTCCACCATGGTCCAGAAGCATGAGAAATACATGAGGTGGAAGTTGGGCTGATCACATCATGGTCTCCCCAGGCTCGGTATTAAACAAATGGAGCAGAGTCAAAAGGGCACCTGCTGGGACTTCAAGATTCTTGTGTTCAAGAGCAAGGAATTGGACCAGAGACGTGTAGATAATGACAGAACAGAAGTGATTCCCTCAGAAAGCGTGCATTGTGAGGCTGGGAGATAGCTCAGTCAGTACAGTCCACACACATGTGAGGACCTCAGCTTCATTTCTTTTTTTTTTTTTTTCATTG
>NW_022196895.1:28451505-28479015 GCF_008632895.1 Mastomys coucha | reverse complement strand
TCTTTCTTAAGGTCCTGTATCATCATCATGATAAGTGATTTTAGATATGAATCTTGCTTTTCTGGTGTAATGGTGTGCCCAGGACTTCCTATGGTGGGAGAATTGGGTTCTGATGATGGCAAGTAACCTTGGTTTGTGTTGTTTATTTTCTTATACTTGCCCCCCACCATCTGGTTAACTCTAGTGGTACCTGCCCTTGCTAAATCTGACTGGAGCCTGTCCTTCCTGTGATCCTGGTTGTGTTAGAACTCCTCAGAGTCAAGCTGTCTCTGTGATCCTGTGATTCTGGGATCCTGGGATCCTGGGCTTGTTAGATCACCTGGAAGTGTGGCTTTCTCAGTGTGTTGTGGGACTGGCTGCAGAGCTTGTGCCCAAGGTCTGCTCAGAACACTAACCCAGAGAGACCAGAAGGAACCGGAGTCACTGGGCTGATGGAGTTCCTGTGTGCCTGGTCCTGCTGGTCCCAGTTACTCCCTATTTTTCCCTAGTCTGTAGTCCAACTCCCAACAAAGGTCAGCAGCAGCTGTGAATGGAAGTCCAAGGATCTAGCAGTTGCTCAGTCCCACAAGGCAAGCAGGCAAAGCAGAGCTTCATTTCTTAGAACCCTTGTGAAAAAAAGGTCAAGCATGGTGGCATGTGCTCGTCACCTCAAAACTGTGAGACAGAGACAGGCGGACCCATAGGCTCCCCAGCCAGCCGCTCTAAATCAGTGGGCCGCAGGTCCCAACAGTTTCAATGAGCTGCCTCACCTAGATGAAGTCTTGGAGCCTTTCCCTGGAGAGCTTCCTCCCGGGCTGAATCTGGCCGAGAGATGTCTTCCCTTCGCCCCTCACACTGCCACCCCCCCAACCTTGGTAGTCTTGAGCCCTGTCCAGTAGCCTTTGCATAGGAATAACACCCCCATGGTGGCTAGCTCCTCTGCTCATGGAGTCCCTTTGGGCTTTGTCCATGAGAGTAGTTTCTGCGGAAATCCCATCCAAAACTCCAGCTGAAGGGAAAGCAGTACTACAAAAAAAAAAAAAAGTTAGAAAAGTACATCATCCCCTTAAGAGGCTAATTATTTCTCCTGTCTCTTCAGCATGGCTTTAGGTAATCAGCCTTCTTAAGGGGTACACTATCTTGGCCAAGTGATTGACAGGTCCAACTAAGTTAACTCCTTGTTAAATATTTGTTTATTTTTGTTTTATATGAATGAATGTTTTGCCCACATGCATGCGCCCATGTACAGTCATTACCTGTGGAGGCCAAGAGAGAACATAGGCTCCCCTGGAACTGGAGTTATAGGAAGTTATGTGCTGCTGTGTGGGTGCTAGGAACCAAATCCAAGTCCTCTGCAAGAGCAGCAGAAAGTGTTCTTTATCACTGATCTTCAGATCCCCTAAATCAACTTTTTGAAAAAGAGGCAATGTCGTATGTACATAATGCTCTAATCTTTAAGACAAACCAAGATGTCATTTCTCCATTCAGGGCCGAAGGTAGATTTCATTTTCCTCTTCTCCAATAAAACTCAGCTTTCTCTCTACCTTAACAGAGTCCTTAAAAACCATCCAGAGTGGCCTCCAAATTGACTGTAGTATTTCCCTTCTCCAGTGTCCGTAGGCATTGCATGTGGGTAGCAAGCTAGGCTTCAGCAAACACTTACAAGAAAAGCTCCATCCAGCCTGGCCTGCCAGGTCATAGTAGTCTGCCTGGATCCTCTTATAGCTCATGTCTGTTTTGACTGCATCCGCTCTAGCAGAACGCAAGCTTATTTTCCCAGAAAAGCTATGGAACCATACCAAGCACAGGTTCCACTCACTGGGTGAATGTTCCAGGCTTTGGCATGAAGATGGGGTCCTCACTTCAAAGAGCTGCCTGTGTTTAGACAGATGTACAAGAAAAGCAGCCTTTCCACATGTAGTTTATTAAGGTCGGAATAGTTAGTTGGCTGGATAGCGAGTGAGGGCCCAAACCACAGGTATTCCTTTCACAGGCTGGCGCCAAATCATTGCAACCACATGTAATACGCACATAAATTAGTGTGTGGTGCTACAACAGAAGCTTCGGCTGCACTCATGCTTGTGGCTTTGACTCTGAGCCCTTCTTATGCCCTGCCGTAACCTGCATAAATGATTGCATCACTGCCAGCTACCGCCCATGCACTCAGGTGTATGCCAGGCTTTCTGGGAATGCTACTCCATTGGGTTGCTCAGTCCTACAACACTAGCCTCCGCCATCACACAGTCAGGGCTTCACAATCCATCAGTAGCAAATGCAAGCTGGCAGGAAGCATCCCCAAGACCACGAGAACATCAAAACTGTGCCCACCCCCGTGCCCGCAAAAGCACAGTTTGTTGGAGAAAATTGGCTTGATTCTCCACTAGCATAAACTTCCAAATAAGTGAAATGTTTGGGAATATGGTGTGGCAGCACCTCAGTAAGCCGTATGTGCTCGGCCTGTCCCTCAGCACCTTCCCAGTACAACAGAAGCATGTGTACATGTGTGCCAAATGCTGTATTCGAATGTATTCATTCCAGATGGTCCGTAGTGTCTCCAAACACAGGGAGCAACCCTGTGTTCCTCTACAGGATGCTTAATAAGTTGTGTGTGTTCATAAGGCAAGAGGGTTGGCAGTGAGAATAAACTGCAGGGGGGTTGGGGAGAAAGACAAAGGAAGATGAGAAAGTAGTATGGAAACTTGATGAGGAGGTTTCAGCAGGAAGGAAGTGAGAGATCAGTGTGGGTTAAGTGGCCAAACTTCAGTATACATACATGAACATATACGCACGTATGTAGTTACGTATGTGGGCTCCTTTCATGACGGACTCTAGCTCTAACCTAAAATAAACCCTTTCTCCTCTGAGTTGGCTTTGACCAGGGCTTTTATCACAGCAAAGAAAACTAAGACATAAAGAGAAAGGAAACAATGAAACAAAGTTTCCTTTTGAAGAAAAATGCAGATAGCACCAGTCCCAAAGTCCTATTCAAATGAAAACATTTTCAAAGCCCCCAACCCCAAACCTGGGCCCTGCCCACCGGACGCCAGGGTAGAATACTTGCCTTTCCAAGGTTTCATGCTTGGCTTTCCCAAACTGCACAACAAACTGCCCCCAACTTAGTAGCTGCGATGCTTCGTATCCATTGTCGAGTCAATGGGATGTAGGATCACCTACGGCTGGCAATGACACTTTCACCAAGTCTGTGCCCTTCCCATCATGCCTTCTCCACCATGGTGGAACTCACTAGCTATGAGCCAGAACACAGCTTTCCTTGTTTGAGTTGCTCTAGTCAAGTATTTTCCCTCATCAACAAGAAAAATAATACAATAGCTTAAAACAAAACTAATTTCATCTATTCAGAATTCTGTCATCAGCCTTCTGGGCAAGGCCTTAGTGGCGATCTTCCGGTGGTCTTACTCTGGACCCCTGTGTGGCTGCAGCCACTGAGTGCCTTGACTGGATAGTCGTTGGTGTCTCCATCCCTCCTCTGGTAGTTGGAGCCGATGTGGGCTGCTTGGTGCACTGCAGAGCACCCCATCTGGGATGAGTCACTGAGATACTTCATGCATGCAGTAATCTCACTGTCATGGAAAATAAGCAGGCTTTCATGTGCTGTTTCCCATGAGGAATCCAAAAAAAAGTCAGAGCAGAGGCAGAGGCAGGGCCTCTCAGAGTGCAGGATCAGAAAGTGACACACTACTTGTTCCGTGTTATTTGAGTCAAAACAATTCAACTGACCACCTTGGAGCCAGGAGGAGGACGCTACTCAAAGTGCATGCCAAAATAAAAACAGCCATACTGCAAATAATGTCCCCTTCACAGTACCCACAGGAAGCCACATTTACTGGTCCTACATACTGGTTTCCATGGGTTCATGAATTGGCTACCAACTTTAATCCTCCCCTCCCCAAAAGGTTTTGACCCACTGACCATTGCTAGTTACTGAGATGAGAGGATGCAAGCTTGGGGCATGTGGATTAAAGTCTACTAAAATCAGGCCATGGAAACTTAACGGGGCATGTGTGTATCCATGACGAAGAGAAGAGACGCTAGAAGATGAGAAAACACTCGCAAGTTGACATGACCTGGATTGTGTTTAAAGACACAGGACTGGATAAAGTCACTAAGAGCATGAACATATGTAAGAAAGGGAAGTGTTCATGTGCAAGCCTGAGAATGCCCTTTCCTTCTTTAAGCTGCTCTGGAGGTGGCTTTGCATATAGACGTCATACAGACCTCTAGAGCTGCCGCTGCCACTCTTTGAGGGAACACTGGTACCCCCTGCTTCTGTCTGAACAGGAATGACATTCTAAACCCTAAATGGTCACAAGAACTACTCCATGATTGAAATATGCAGCAAATCTTCCTAAGCCTATTACACATCACTGTGTGTCTCCTCTGGCTCTACACAGGAGGATGTGACCCTATAATTACTTCATGTGTAGTGAAATAATCAGCCCTGGGATTTCCCACTGCAATAGAAATGATTACATTGGCTATATTTTTTCTTGGTGGTTGAAAAATGTTGACAGAGGATAACCATGAGATTTTTTTGGGGGGGTGGGGGGAGTTGGGGGTTGTAACTCAATTGCACAGCTCCTGAACATGAGCTTTGAAGGTGGCAATGTAGTGGTATTGCAGTAGAAAGTGGTTAGACATGCCTGGCGGTAGAGTTGATTCCTTTCTAGGTAAACTAGAAAAGCAAAGTTCTAAGTAAGTAAATAGGTCTCAGTGTTTATGTCCTTAAAATGTGACTGCTAATACCCACACCATGGGGGAAGTGACAGGGCGGATCCCATAGGCAGCGATGCCTGACAGTTGTCAGGTAGTGACAAGTGCTCAGACACCTACCCCTCCATACCAGTGGCTCCAACCACCTCAGACACAGCCACGAGGAGAACATTGGGACTCTATGGAGACTCCAGATGGCTGACTTGATTTGAGGCTGGAAGAATGGATCGGGTAATAAAGTGCTAGTCACTTTGAGAGACTTGAACTTGATCTCCTACGTCTATGTAAAAAGCCCGTTGCAGGCATGTGTCCCTGTAACCAGCATTGGGGTGGTGTGGGCAGAAGGAACTTTGGGGTTTGCTGGCCAGTGTATCTAACCTATCACTTCCAGGTTCATAAGAGGCCTTCCCTCAGAAAATAGGTGGAGAGCAACTGAGGAATGCTCTTCCAATATATCTCTGGTCTCCACAAGCATACTCACATGCTTACATACCTGCACATGCTCATATACCCCCACACATGGGCACACACAGGAACATGCATATACATATAGAAAAGATATAATGGATGTTGCTTCTGCGGCACATAGAGGAGTCCCAAGCCTACTTTTGAGTGTGCTACTGGGCGTTCACATGGATGGCAGCTCTGTAATATTTAATCTTCGCATTGTATGAACATAAGGTGTATTTACCCTGTTTCAGACTACATTTCAAATTTCAGTAATCATACAAATTGGTTAAAAAATATGCTTCTTTATGAAACATGTTCTTCCCCTGGGTAAAATCCTGACCCTTCTTGAGTAATACCATCTTCATCTCCAAACACCTGCATGAATTGGGCTCTATGCTTGTCGCAGTATTGTCATGAGTAAAGTTTCCACATGTGTGTTCTTCAGCCCTCACTTCAAAATGCCAAACATAAAGAAAATCCTTCAGCAAAAGCATGCTCATAGGCTGGAGTGATGTTCAGGTAGTAAGGTGCATACCACACAACCATGAGGATCTAAGTTCAATCCCCAAGATTCCATAAAAACCCAGGCATGGAGGCACACACTTGTAATTCAGTCATGGTGAGATGAGAGGCAGAGCCGCACATGCAGTCTCTCCCACCTGTACACCTATCCTCATATGAATGTGTATACAGAGATAGTAGGGTGGGAGGAAGAGGGAGAAGGAGAGAGAAAGACAGTGTTCTTTCCATCCACATTGTTTTATTGTGAGTGTAAACATCTGATAACTCCACATTTTTAGAAAGTAAGAACCAGACATTTGCATATAACAATACATAGAATTTTACCATATAGATTCTATGTGATAGAATTGTCTTTATTTCTTTCTTGTTATACTCAATACTTAACTAGCTTCAAAAAAGATTCCGTGTGCAATTTTTTTTTAGCTCTTGCATATTGTACATACATACTCCTCTCTCACATATATAGCTAGGAAATTTTTTCTCCCACTTTGAAGAGCTGTCTCTTTATACAACGAACTGTTTTTCTTTGCTGTAAAGATGGTTTTTAATTTCACAAATTTGTTGTGAAATTTGTTGATTGTTGGTCTTAATTCTTGAAAGACTGACGTCTAATGACGTCAATGAACAATGAAAGTTCCTGTATCTTGAAGTTTATTACCTTGCACAGGAAAATGGGCTCAACCAGAGTTAGCCATATAGACTAAATTAAGACAGTTTAGTGTCATGTTTTGTCTGATTTGTGGCTCCTATATTCTACATAGATACTAAAAAGCATGTGTGTATATAATATCAAAGCAAAAATGAAATCATATGGGGGACTGTTGCGTAACAGTTTCCTCTGAGGTTAAAACATTCCACCCTGCAAGGAAGCTCCTTAAGCAGAGAGATAAACAACCAAAAATAGATCCAAGAACTCCCTGAGACTGGCCAGAGTTACGAGGCCCCTCCATGCCAGAGTAAGCAAGGCCTAGCTGCAAAGAAGACTATCAGAGAAGCCAAACTGCAAAGACTTACAGACTTACCACTGACTGGGAGAAGCAGAGATCAGCCCTGGAAGAGCTTCAGACCAATGGAGGCCCCCTGGAAGGACACTCCCCAACCTGCTGAGTGACCTGCATGCTGTGCAGTAGCTCCAGTTCCCAGCTGTGTGAGTTGTCACCCATGCTAGGGTGGCTTTGATGACGCAGCTGTGTTTGAGTCATTTCTGCTCCTCTAAGTATCCCTTCACCCATATTCCTTAAGACAGCCCCGATAAAACTCATTGGTTCACCAAGTTGAACTTTGATGATATCTGTACTTTGGTCTGTGGCAGGCTCCCTATCTGGGTGAGTACATGTGTATGTTGTGTCATCCCAGGAAAAGTTTGATCATACAGCAGGGAGAGGAGCCAATGAGGGCCAGGAGATGTAGAAATCAGGGAATGAGCACAAGATACGATATAGACATGCATGAAAACCTTAAAAATAAGCAACTTTATTTTAATCATGCATGTAGAGATTAATGGTTCTTTCTGTAAATTCCACTTAGGCTTGGGAAAGCGAAGTTAGGACATAGTTTGTCTAGCATATTGGTTCCTCCAGCACTAAGAAGGGCTGTCCTGGGCTAATCTGCCCAAAGTTCATCTCTATGAGAAAGCTGCTTTAGTAAGAGCAATAGAGATTGAATCATGACAGGGGACAAGTTAAGGTAGACTCAGGAAATCAAGCAGACTGGCATGCATTAACTATTTAGCTGAATTAGAACAGCCAAATCCATGGAGGGCTCATGTTAGTACAAGGATCTTGAGAGATCGTTCCTACCCACCAGATGTTGAGGTGTAAGCTCACAGGAAGGAATAAGGGAGACCTTTCAGCAAGATTTTTCATTTCTCATTTATATCTGAATGTTTTTCCTATGCAGAAAAACTATGAACTTGGTATGGTCACATGGCATGATTTAAGTCAGCCTCGGAAAGGCAGATGAGTGCCTGAGAAGATGAAAAGAGTTCATTAGCTCCCTGAGTCTGGAATTGTAGGCAGTTGTGGGCCTGCTAATATGCTGGAAACTGAAGTCTGCTCCTTTCTTAAAGAGTAGCAAGCACTCTTAATTATTGAAATCATCGCTCTAGCCCTGTTTCATTCTTGTGTGTGCGTATATCACAGCACTGTTCTTTATAGCATATTGATCCGTGTGTGTTTGAGTGCACACACGTGTCTCCGCAGACATAGATCACAGCACTGTTCTTTATAGTGTGCTGATCTCTATTTTTATCCGTCTTTCACTGTCTCACTCCATGTATGTAAAATGTTTACGATGATTAGCCGTTATGAGTAACATAAAGACAATCTATTGTGAATTCTGCAGCCAGGTAGCTGAATGTCCAACAGTTGAATGTGTAAGTAATATAAATACAATAATGTTTCAAGATAAACAAATGCTGGAAGACAGATGAATTTTAAAATGCTGTTTTTCAGTGAGTATATTTGGCTGCTTTGGAAGTAGATTCGCCAGCATAAATCAGAACCAAAGCCAAAGGAAAGAAAAGGAAGTTACATTAATTGCTGGAAGTTAGAGAGGTGTTATTTATCCTGAGGGAGCCACTTGCCTGATTTTCCTTAAACAGCAGGAGCCGCTCTCCTGCACCTGGACTTCAGCACCCACTCCACCGTGACTCCTTAGAGAACTGAATCAAACCCGTAAACACAAGAGAAATGGCTTAGTTTTGCTAAAGCTCTTGCCTCTGTGAGCATGAAAACCACGTAAAAACTCATGAGTGGTGGTATGTGGCCGTAACTCCAGCACTGAGGGAGTGGAGACAGAATGGTCCCTGAGGCTTGCGAGCCAGTTGCTCTAACCAAATTAACCAGCTCCCATTCCAGTGTGAAACCTATTAGATCGTGGGCCTGCTGCATTAACACTATGTAGGCCTCGCTCTCTCATCTGTCACTTCAGACAGAGTCGGAACTAACAGACCCCTCCTTCTCTGGCACCTGACTTGTATAGATATGACAGATTTTGTAGACAAATGTGCTTCCTTATATCTGCTTATCTCTCTCCTACCTCTGGTACCCCCTGGAGAAACACTATGAAGGTAAAAGATCCATCTCTCCTCTTCCTCCCTCTGCTACCTCTCCATATCCCCTTCCCTGTTTCAACCTCCCTCAGTCCATCCGTAGCAGTAATCACTGCCCTCTCACCATAGGGTAAACTTTCTTAATGTTTCTGTAATGACCTCCCACATCACAGCACATTGTGCCTCCTACTGCCCCACCTAATACTTCCCTACTTTATGGCTGGACCACGGCCCCTTGCGAGTACCTGGTTCTCTCTCTTTCCTAATAAAGAGTAAGTGCCTGTCAGCTCCTCTCCTGAACCCCTTTCTCCTTCACAATACCTTCTCAATAATAGCAATAATAATAGTGACCAAGAAAGATACTTAGCATCAGCCTCTGGCCTCCATACATGCACACACACATGCACATGCATATGAAAACACACTCTCTTCGTCACTGTGCTATTACTGCGAGAGACACCATAGCCAAGACAACTCTTATAAAAAAAGGGATTTGATTGGGGGATTGCTTACAGTTTCAAAGGCTTGGCCTATTATCATCATAGGGACAGGCAACAATGGAGCTGGAGAAGTAGCTGAGAGCTACATCCTGATCCACAAGCAGAGAGAGAGAGACAGAGACAGAGACAGAGACACAGAGAGACAGAGAAAGAGCGAGAGAACTGGGCCTTACCACTTGAACCGAGTGTTTTGTGGTACAATTTCTTTGTCCCAGAATATTCTGTCACCTTTCTGTGTTAACCAGTCATAAAGATCCTGTCTCAAGGTTTCCTCTGTCTTTTGTTCCTAGGTTTTACCTATTTGTTGACTTTTAGCTTGCCATTTTCTTGTCACTTTCTGAAGGGCCCCGTGGGCTCTTCTATGGGAAGGCTGTGTGTGACATCTTGCTTCCCCAGGACAGGACTTCACGTTTGGCTAGCAGGCAGATGATAATCATTCCATGTTGGTAAGAGAAAGAACCCAAGGAGCTGATGGGGTTTGCAGTCCCATAGGAGGATCAACAATATGAACTAACTAGTACCCCCAGAGCTCCCAGGGACTAAAACACAAACCAGAGTATACATAGTGGGACTCATGGCTCCAGCTGCATATATAGCTGAAGGTGGCCTTGGGATCAATGGGAGGAGGGGCCCTTGGTCCTGTGAAGGCTCTATGCCCCAGTGTAGGGGAATGCCAGGGCCAGGAAGCAGGAGTGGGTGGGTTGGTGAGTAAGGGGAGGGGAGAGGGGACAGGGGGTTTTCAGAGGGGAAACCAGGAAAGGGGATAACATTTGAAATGTAAATAAAGAAAATATCTAATAAAAATGAGGCAGAAAAGGTCTGGAAGAAGTTAGGAGAGGGGCAACAATATGATGAAAATATATTGTATGAATTTTTAATAAAAATGAATTAAAAAAAAAAAAAAGATTCTAAACTCTTGGACAGCTTCACTGACTACTCCTGATATAGGAGTTATTAGGGCCAGAGCCTGGACCCTGGGATCCCTAATGAGTCAGGCTCAGTGACTTGTTCTCAAGCAAAAATCAGAGAAAGGATATGTATTAAATGTGGTTACATTGGGAAGAACAAAGAGGCACCGTGACCCTGAAGTCTGTCTTCAGGGTATCATCATGAAGTTAAAGTTTGATCCAAGAGCAGAAGGCATGAAGAACTTAACAGGTCTGGTCAACATATGGGACCACTCATCACCAACCCATCATCATCTTAGCTCCAGTCTCTCTTGTAACGTGGTAGTCTGAGAAGTTGTCAGAACTGTGTGAAAAGCTCTTCCTGGGAGATGAACCCCCCCCCCCCCTCTGACTGGCACGAGGCGTCATCCTTTCCTTCTTCCAGCAAGAGGTCTTTCTGACAGAGAACTCTCTGATCTGCCAGTTCAGGAGGGAGATATGTGCACAGCTCTTTCCTCTGGGTTTCACTGATGTGCAAGGTATGCCCCCAGACTTCCCTCCATGTTCTCCATCCACTTATGGAGTAAAGAAGATAGAGGCTTGGCACATTCTGAACAGCTTTTATTTCTGTCTTTGTTTAACTTCTGATAGAATTTGATGTCTGTCAACAAAGGTTTCTAGAAATTGGTCTAATACTTAAACCTCTTTCCACTCCATGGGACTAGCAGGATTTGAAGCGTAGAGGTAGGTGGGCAAGCAGAGCCAAAGCTGCGGCTTGTAGGAGTTTGTGTTCTTGTGCAATGCTAGGGAGGGGCTGGCCCCATGACTGGGGCTCGAGATCAGTGCTGGGCTAGGAATTTTAATTAAAAGCAAAGAGTTGGCATTGCTGGGCTTTGCTCCCCACAGTTCTAAGCTCTATTCTGCAGCCCCTGGAAACACTTGCATCAAGCAGTGTATTATCAATAGGACCAGACTAGTAAACAAAAGTGTAGAGGAATCCACCAGATTTGGTGTGCAGAGGTAAACAAGGAGATGTCACAGTGAAAAACAAAACAAAACAACAGAACAAACAGATTTTAAAAAGCAAAGCAAAATTCAGATATAGTGGAAAAACAAAATCATTTACAATGCAAAAGTTGTTTCTTAAAGAATCATCTAAACGGAAGAAAAGGCAAATTGCTACTTGTTTTTTCCACTCTGTAAAAAACATTCTTGTGCATTGTTATGGTGAGCCTGCCAGAGGTAACCACTCAGGCATGGTTTATAGTCATTATTCTCAATGTAGAATAATTTTGGATGAGAGAACCTCCACTGATCAAAGGCCCCACACAAATGGCTCTGTGGGCCTACAGTAGGTTTTCTTGGTTAATATTTGATGTAGACAGTGTCATCCCTGCGTACATGCAACTGGGTGACAGGAACGTTAGATGCAGGCTATGATCCTGGGAGGCCCCAAATCTCACTGTGTCTCTCTAGTCAGAGTGGGGTTTCTAGAGGAAGGTAGTCAGTGGCATGCTCAATCCTAAGGGGTCCTGTCAGTCCCCAGACCCATTCTCCTGCTCCAGTGTGGTGTATAATCTTAGTTGTCAATTTAGCTTCATCTGGAATGAACTAAAACTCAAGAGCCTGGTCTTGTGGGATCTTGTGGGGGATTCTCTTAGATTATTTGAGCAGGAAAACCCAAGCTGAATTTGGGCTGTATCTTCTGGAGACAGTTTACACGAAAAGAGATGGAAGAAGGAAGCCTTGCTTTTGTGCCTTCTTTCCCTCACTCTCACTGGCAAGTTCATTGCTGCTGGTGGTGCAGCCATATTAATTTCAACGCCTTTAGGCTTCCAGTGAAGACCAGCAGATCTCCAGGAGCCCTCCTAGACTTCAGCATCAGATGGTACTACGCAACTACAGGATTCTCAGCCTTTGTGGGACCACCAGGACCACATTGTATAAGCCACTCTGATAAATCAACTCACTGGACTTCCCTTTTGAAGGATTGTCTCAGTTCACCCTAGACCCCATTAATTCTATCAGCTCTGTTCCTTCATATAACACTGATTAAAGAGTATAGAAGGTATAGGAGACATGTTTAGATACCCATTTGGCAAATAGCAAAACACTCATCAGCTTTCCGACAGACACAGTGAGGGCTAGTGTGGTAGCAAGACCAAGAGGAAGTCAGTGATTGTTTTGAAATCAGGCTTCTCCTGTCTCAGCCTCTCTATTAGTAGGATTGTTTATTTGATGTTTTTACACTATATTATGGTTTTCAGAATGGCTTGCATAATTCAAAATTATTCATACAGCCAAAAGAAATGTAGACAATTAACTTGAGAGATGGCTTGTAAAAAAAAAAAACAAAGAGTGAAACTGAATGTTTGCTTGATGTTTATAACCCTTGTATCAAGTTTGAAGAAGAGGACTTAATAAGTTACTCTTTCTCTGAGATGAATGCTTTTCAAAATCATCACAGGCCAATGAACCAGATTCTTACCCTCACCTAATGTCTGTACCACCCTCCAAGCAGAACCATTGTTCATTGGGGCAGTTGGTGAATGACTTTATGGATAGACCATCTTAATACACACACCATTTCTTAAATGAATGTAACCTGTTCTCTGTGGGCTGAGAATGAAGACAATCACTCAAGTCAAATAGCTTTGACCATAGCAGGAAGTCCATATCCAAAAATCGAGCCTACAATTCATTCCTTGGCACAGCAGAACTGTCAACTCTTAGCTTAGCTACTATGGAGGTAAAATCTTTTAGTGATATGAGGGTAATTGAAGTACAACCTTATTCCAATGAACTCCAATGTCTAAAAATTGTTCTTATTTTGGGCTTGTACCACAGTAAGAGCCAACATTTTATTTTTTTATTAGATATTTTCTCTATCTACATGTCAAATGATATCTCCTCTCCCAGTTTCCCCTCAGAAAAACAAAAAAATAAAAAACCAAAACCAAAACAAAACAACAAAAAAACCCTGTTTCCTCCCCCCTCCCCCTGACCACCACCCCACCCCCTCCTGCTTACTGGTCCTGGCATTCCCCTGCACTGGGGCATAGAATGTTCACAGGACCAAGGGCCTCTCCTCCCATTGATGACTGACTAGGCCATCCTCTGTAATACACATGCTGCTGGAGCCATGAGTCCCACCATGTGTACTCTTTTGTTGGTGGTTTAGGCCCTGGAGCTCTGAGGGTACTAGTTAGTTCATATTGTTGTTTATCTTAGGGGTTAGAAACTCTTCAGCTCATTGGATCCTTTCTCTAGCTCCTTCATTGGGGACCCTGTGTTCAGTCCAATAGAAGGAGCCAAGATTTTAAGCTCTACTAAAAACAAAACAAACAAACAAAAAAAAAACTTTATCGATTTATGTTCATTTAAAAAATAGTGATGTATTATTTTAAAGTATACAGTTAATATGTTTGGAGTTATTTAAATTTTATATTGAGAAAAAAGTATGTATTTTCAGCATTGCTGTAGACAAACATCTACATAAAACTGTTCAATTGATTGTTTTTTATATCAAACAACTTTTATAATACTCATTTTTATTGTAACAACATTTTATAAATTTTAAAGAATATGACAAAAAATGAAAGGTATTGCAGATACTGAAGGGGGTTTCTGGGAAGAGTTGGGGTACAAAAGGGAAAAAAGAATGTGATGTAATTCTAGTTACTTAGAATATGTTTTTAAATGTTAACAAATTCAGATAAATTGAAATTATGTATCATTTCTCATCATAATGCAATAAAACTTAAATCAAGAAAAAAAAAGAATCAACCAATATCAATTTCTCATTCCTTGAGTGGAAATTCTGGAGGACCCAGGGCTGATGAGTCCCACCACAATCCCATTAAGTGTTTTCACCTTGTACATGCAAGATAATAGATCTTGGAGAATGACGATGGATTATGGCCAACTTAACCAGGCAGTGTCTTCAGTCCTAGCTGCCATGCCAGACATGTTTCCACTGCTATGTAATGACCACCTAGCGAACACTTCCCCTCCCCATCTTTGCCTATGAGCAATGGCCATCAGAAGAAGTTTATTTCTAGCTACCAAAGCCAGCAATATGGCCTTTGTCTTCTCCCAGGCTTGCCTGAAAATGTCATACTTCAGCCAGGAGACTTACAACAAGAACCAATCTGAGGAAGAACTGGATGCAGAAAGTGTGGTTTTAACACTGGTCCCATTTACTGAGGAGCCAAACACAGAATATCCTATGGAATCATATGTTTCTTCAATCATAGACCACAAACCACCAGTCCATTCTCTGGTGAGGTATAAGGGAATCAAAAACCCAACACAAACTCTACCAAGCACCTCTCCTCCGCCCACCCTGCCTCCTATTAATAAGGTGTCCTGGAACACTCTTTGGGAGTTGTGTCATTATCATAACTTGAGTATGGATGGCAATAAAGTTGAAGTTAGACTTCAGAAACATTCATATTCTAAACAAGAATGTGATATTTCCAACACATCTCATGAGGCCAGAATGAAGCTGGGTCCCAAGAAACCCAAGTTAGTCTTCAGAGGAACTGGGCCTCCAAGCAGCTGCCAAAGTTGGAAGCAGGAGCGTGGTATCCTGGAAATTCTAACTCCACCTCAGGGGTCCACATTTGCAGCCTGAGGAAGAATTGCCCTGAGAGCTGCTCGGTCAGTGTCTGTGAATCAATGCCCTCTTCCCTCTAATGTAGAGGCCTTTCTGCCACAAGCCATTGAATTCAAACTGTCCATGGCTGGCAGCGCCCTGAAGATAAAGGCTGGGTTCGCCTGCAATTTCATGCTGGTAAGACCTGGGTTCCAGACACTCCCCAGAGAAGGAATTTTCTCTTCCTGTTACCAGCCTGTGTTATCCCAGAACCAGGAGTGGAAGACACTTTGCTATGTCCTGAATGTGTTCACAGCAACAAGAAGATCATGAGAAACTTTAAAATTAGAAGCCATATAAAGGAAAATGCCCTACCCCCAAATATACCGCCTTAGACAAAATCAAGATTTTACTGTGACCTGAAGGGAATGGAAGAAGCAAAGAAAAACATTCTCTGATCCCTGTAATGGCTAGAAAAACTGGACATCAGTCTTCAGAAGCCCCTCCTCCTGTCCCCAGCAGAGCATCAGTCTTCAGAAGTCCCTCCTCCTGTCCCCAGCAGAGTGGAGAATCTGCAGACAAATCAGCATCCTTCATTCTAATAACACCCTGCTGAATCTTAAAAAAAATAAAAAGCCAGCAATATACTTCCTGTCCTTCCTGAAAGCAAACCAGCTTTATCCCATGGGTAAGGTACAGAAAACTTGGCCTCCTTTCCTCTTCCAAAGGGTGTCACAGGATTAACTCCACCACATTGATGATATGCTAGCTGGACCTTGTTCATAAGAAGCAATGATGGTTCTAGAAAAAACTCATATACATACATACATATCTATATGCTCTAGCAAACAGGAAAATTTTCAGTATCATGGGCTCTAGGGTGCACTGAGATAACCCTTCTAATGGGAAGGCCAATGGAATGCATCTAGTTCCTCTTTCAATGAAGCAAGAAGCTTAATACCTCATGGATTGTCACGACAGCACTCTCTTCCTTTAGGTGGATGGACTACTCCAGCCTTTAATAAAGAAGGCTGCTAATTTTGAATAGAGCCCTGAACAAAGAAAAAAATCACTTTTACTTTGTTTTTATTGTATTCAACTGAACTGGAGTCTCATGTACGTTGAACTTGCTGAGTAGCCAGGTATCATATGACAATTACCCTTTGCCTCTAACCCCCAAAGACTAGAGTTCCATGCAAGTGCGACAACACCTGGTTTATTGTTGCCTGACAGCCTTGCCTCATTGAAAAACAAAAACAAAACAAAGAACTCTGAGCCTTGGCACGTTAAGGGCTGAGGGACATGATCTGTAAAACAGGTGTTTCCGCCTCAAGAAAGCTAAACTGGTCATTCCTAAGCTGTAGCATCTTGTTGCGTTCCCACGTGGTTTCAGACTCATGCGTCCTTGCCTTTGTTCTCTGTGGTGATCTGTTCAGCAGAGCCTTCTCTTACAAACATGGTTTGATGACTGTATAGTGTCTTTGTGCGTAGTTGTTCTTAATAAAAGCTCAGGGTAGGAGGCTCTCTGAATCCTTGCAGCTTCTCGAATGCTCTTTGGGTCCCCAGCCTCTTATGCTGAAAGTTCACATCCAGACTCTGGAGCTTTGTATCATAGACTGAGGTTGTCTCTCGGTGGAAGTTTATGTGCTGCTGGAGACCAAACCCGGGAACTGGTGCACGCTAAGCAAATGGTCTGCCAATGAAAACACATGCCCAGGCCACAAAGGAAACTTCTGCCCCTGTAGAAAATCCTCAGTCACATTGGCCATATGCCCAGAGTACGACAGCCATGGTGGTAGGGAGCCTTTAGCAGGCTGCTATATATGAATGTCATAGGATTTTGAAGCAAAGTCATGGCAGCCTCTGTGGAAAGCCTACTATCTTTTGTGTGTAAACTTGGGGTCTTAGAGGAAATTGAACCCTTAACTCTGGAGTTACCAAGTTACCATGCCAACTAAATCACCCGTCATGGACTGCATACTGTCTGACCCTTCAAACTTAACTTTGGTGTGCACAACTTGCATCAATGGGAAGCAATATAAATGGGTTGCCTCACCCTCAGCCCAGCCAGAGACAATAATTGCCAGCCTGAGTGTAAACAGTAAGTTTTTAAGTCCTTCATGGTACCAAAGAGCAAAGGCCAGAGGCACCTTACTTCTTCCAAACCTACATTCCTACAAAGAACGTCATCTCTTTCCTGTCTGGGCTTATGTAATCCGATGATAGGACACTTATCATAGAGGCTTCTGGGAGAACAGCTATGCAGATACCAAGGGGACAATAGGCTGAATTCATGTTCAGCCAGTTATCATTGCTCACAGTCACACATGCAGGCACAGGGCTTGAGGACCATACTAATGACAGACTGATAGAGAGAAACTGAAATGCTTGAGCTTTGAGATCTTGCCCTGTTCCACATGGCCTGCCCTATGCAGTTGATTTATTCTGTACCCAGGAGGCTGCCTGAATGGTATATTAATTTATTTCCATTTAAATTTATGGGCTGCAAGACACTTAGCTAAGATCTCCCTTCCTGTTCTCAAGCCCATGAGACAGTTGAGGGATTGTTTTCTTTCTGCAAACGTGGGAGTGCTTTGTAATCAACTCGGTTGTGGGTGACTGTCTCTGCTTCATTCAAGAGGGGTTGAGGAGGATGTAGTAGCTACACTTTCAAGCTCTTATTCAAATTTCAGAGGTGCTTTTCTGTTTTGCTCCATAAATTTCATATTTTAGTGGTATTTTAAAGATTATTGGGGGGCATTGACAAGAAAAAAAGATTAACCAAAAGATGGTCATGGGGGGGAGTAGGGGGCTCCAGTTCAATCTGCTGCCCTCAAATGTACCTCCAAACTTCTCAGCCTGACTCATAGCATCTCAGAAACTCATGGAAGCTCCACACATGCTAACCTACAGCCTAATAATAAGGTTGTCAGGCGATATCTACAGGGGATGATGTCATGCTTTAGAGAGGGAGGGAGAGAGGGTTCAGAAGAGATGTGGAGATAGATGGATCGTTCTGAGACAAGAGCTTTAACTCCACCAGTGTGGAGTCTAAGGGAAGAAGCTTCAGTCCTACTAAACAAAGTGAGGTAACCATCCTTAAAGGTTTCCAAAGGAGGAGTGTACTTGCATCTCGAGGTAGAGAGTTTACTTAATAGGTGGTCTATTTGACGAAGATTGTCTTCAGGATGGTGAGAAAGAAAGGAGAAGGAAGAGTAGGAAGAAAGGAAGGAAGGGAGGAAGGGAAGGAGGGAAGGAGGGAGGGAGGGAGGGAGGGAGGGAGGGAGGGAGGTAAGGAAGGAAGGAAGGAAGGAAGGCTAGCTTTGGAGCAAATCTCTGACAGAAGAAGAGCCACAGGAGGTATAGCCTGCCAGCTCAGCACAGTAGCACCTGGAGGGTCTGGGTTCTAGCAGTAGGTTCCAGGATCCCATAATCTGTAAATAACCAAGTCCCTTGTTTTAAAAAAAAAAAATGGTGCAGTGTGTGCAGATAACCTGTGAAGAGCCTCTTTTATGCATTCATCATTTATAAGCTTACTCATAATATGGTCTGCATATCACAGCTGTGTGTATTATTTAAGGAATAACGACAATATCTATATGGTCATGATTTTGTTTTTTCTAAAAATTTTCTTTTATTTGGATGGAGCTTGTTGCATGCAATTTGGTCATTTTCAGGACCCCCTGTTGTACCTGTATCATCACCTCCTACTTCTACTGAACTCCTTCTTATCATCAAATTTCTGCTTTACTTTCTTGTCTTGTTTTGAACCACTCTGTGTGTGTGTGTGTGTGTGTGTGTGTGTGTGTGTGTGTGTGTGTGTGTTGCTGTAGTTGATTAATCTACTCCAGTCTCCCTGTCAGCAATGGCTCGAGTTCCTCACTACCCACCCCAACACTCTGGATTCTCAAATGAAACACACACACACAGACACACACACACACACACACACACACACACACACACACACGGCCCTATATTTAAATATGCCTTGATCAGCTCAATGGTTGGGTCATTCCCAAACGTCCACGTTTCTAATGCCTCCCCTCCAACACTCCTGAATTATTACTAAAGTCTATATTCTATCTTTGCTACCCAGACCCAAAGCGGAGGGGTGGGGGAAGAACGGGACCTGGAACTGCCCTTCCCTGGCTTTTACATGATTGTATTCTTTTCCTTCTGCAGCTAGCTCCCAAGTCTGGACCCCATTCCTTCCCTAGCAGGAAGCATTCTGCTCCTTCCTGGTCCCCTTGACCTGGAATCCTAAAGTCCTGCCTGTCTCCCTGCCCAGCCACCAGCAACTTTATTTACCAATCCGAACCAGCGGGGGGGACAGGGACCCTCAGTGTCTCACATGAGGGATTCTCGTGCAATTTGGGAAACCATAATGCAAGCATTGAACCAAATCCACAATGTGTGTGTGCATGCGTGTATGTGTGTGTATGTGTGTGTGTGTGTGTGTGTGTGTGTGTGTGTGTGTGTGTGTGTGTGTGTGTGATACCTAACACAGGGCTCTGTAAATACATACCTGCAAAGGTCAGAGCAAGATAAACAAGAGTTTTTCCCTATCATTGTCTTCTTTAGTGTGTGTGTGTGTGTGTGTGTGTGTGTGTGTGTGTGTGTGTGTATCATACCTAACACATGGCTGTGTGAATACATACCTGCAAAAGTCAAAGCAAGATAGACAAGAGTTTTTTCCTCTCATTCTTCTTTATTGTCTTGAGACAATCTCCCCCTGAACAGGAAACCCACCATTTAGGCTTGTCTTGCTAGCCAGTGAGCTCTTGGCATCAATGCCCCTCCCTGTCCCTAGTGCTGGTGAGGTCACAGGCACATACAACCATGCACAACTTTTTATGTGGCTGCTGGAGATTGAACTCAGGTCCTGATGATTTCACAGCAAGCATTCTTACCCACTTGAGGGCTCTCCCCACCCCCTAAGTACCTACTATTTTCAATCAAAAGACACTTTAAGTCATGGTGCATATTCCTCAGTTATGGAGAGCCAACTATATACAAATTTAACACTAACTTACCATTTAAAAAAGAGAAAGTCTAGTTAAAGTATAAATAATAAACCAAGGCCTCATTCTCATACAAAACTACTTTTCTATCAATAACTACAGGAGTGAGACAAAGGTTAGTGTTCCCCTGCCCCCAAAGGGAAGGCCACCTAACCTGGTGCAAGCCAAAGACTAGTGGGAAGGGGGTACCATGTCCTGAGGACTCTCACCAATGTTTAAATCTATAGTGAGATAATCCAGGGCTAAAGTGTTTGTTTACTGCTGGGGAATGAGTTAAGATCTGAGGCCCCTCATGACCCAGAGACAGCCATGAGCATCGCTTGGCTTTAGTGTCTGAATGTCCGTCCTCAAAAGAATCCTGCAATGGGAGAGTGGATTGCACAGGAGTGGCTGGAGGGAAAGAGAGTGTGTCTAATGTAAATATATTGTACTTGTGTGTGGAACTACTACAGAGAAACATTAAAAGAAGAAAGGAAGACCAGGCAGTGGTGGCGCACACCTTTAATCCCAGCACTTGGGAGGCAGAGGCAGATGGATTTCTGAGTTCGAGGCCAGCCTGGTCTACAGAGTGAGTTCCAGGACAGCCAGGGCTACACAGAGAAACCCTATCTCAAAAAGCCAAAAAAAACAAAAAAACAAAAAAAAAACCAAAAAACAAAAAACAAACAAACAAAAAACAAAAAAGAAAGAAAGAAAACACTGCAGTCTCTGGGCAACTGTACTCCTTCCATCCCCCCATCTTGACCCAGGGCTCCAATGAATGGAGAGACTCTGAAGGGCAAAGTGACTAGAAAAAGTCATTTGAATGTTGAGCAAAACAGGTAATCTATACTGAGCAGAAGCCGAGATGTGCATACTTCACCACCATACACACACACACACACACACACACACACACACACACAGAGAGAGAGAGAGAGAGAGAGAGAGAGAGAGAGAGAGAGAGAGATCACTCAGGGAATAGAAAGAAATGTTCTGCCATCACTTTGAAGCCAAGCATGAAAGAGTGAATCATTCAGGACAAGAGAGAAGACACTGAACTACAAAGCAAAAGAAAATAAAAACAGAGATCACAGGAATGTGGAAGCAGGTGGATAGCAAGGTCATCGTACTACAGATCTAACTCCACACAAGAAATGGAGCCAACGCCATTGGAAGTAAGGTCTAGCTGTACAAAAGGTTTGAGCAGACGTTTGTTTAACATGCAGTGCTCACTGCTTGCTTGCCAGCACGGTTCTAAGTGCTTTATTAATGCTAACTGTTCATCCACATAATGTGCACGACCTAGGGACACTTATGTTCTCCTTTTTACAATGGAAGCAACAGGACAAGAAAACTGACCACATGTTCATGGTTGGGGAGTGCAGGAGATTTAGCCCATAGCCTGAATACACCTGTAAGCACCACCTCTGTCCAGCACATCCCGGATGCTGCAATGTTAGTCTAAGCATGACTCCTCTATGGCATTTTAAATTTGCTCAAGGGGCTCCAGGTGGCCCTCTAGGGGATGTTCATACTGCTGCCCTTTTACGGTGTACTTGTATACACCAGGGCTCTCTGGAAAAACAGAACTGATAGAATGAATGGTGTGTGTGTGTGTGTGTGTGTGTGTGTGTGTGTGTGTGTATGTGTGTCTGTGTCTGTGTCTGTGTCTGTGTCTCTGTGTGTATGTAGTTATTAGAGTGGCTCGAAGGTTGTAGTCCCACTATTCAAACGATGGCTGTCTGTGGACAAAGAGTCCAATAGCTCTTTTGTCCACAAGGTTGTACGTCTCAACTGGTCTTCAATATATGCTGGAATCCTGAAGACATAGGCTCTAGCACCAGCGAAGGTGAGAGTAAGGGCAAGCATGCGAAAGAGAAGAAGCTCCCTTCTGTGTCTTTTAAATAGACTACCATCAGAAGGTATGATTCAGATTTAGGGTGGATCTTCCAACCTCAGAGGATCTGGACTTAGAGTGTATTTTCTAACCTCAAATGATCCCATTAAGAAAAATTCCTCACAGGCATGCCTGGCTGCTTGGGGCTCCATTAATTCCAGATGTACTCAAGCAACCATTACAGTACTCAGAAAACTGGTTTTCTTAAATGTAGAAATGTTGCTCTGGGGCTGGGGTGACAATTCAGCTAGAAAACTACTTTTCCTGCAAACATGACGACCTGAATCAGTCTCCCAAAAGCCACAGAAAAGAAACCAGGCATGATAGAGTGCACTGGTAACCTGTCCCTGGAGCATGCACCTGTAACTTACAGCCTGTCCCTGTGGAGTGCACCTGTAACTTACAGCCTGTCCCTGGAGCATGCACCTGTAACTTACAGCCTGTCCCTGGAGCATGCACCTGTAACTTACAGCCTGTCTCTGGAGCATGCACCTATAACTTACAGCCTGTCCCTGTGCCATGCTCCTGTAACTTACAGCCTGTCCCTGGAGCATGCACCTATAACTTACTGCCTGTCCCTGTGTCATGCTCCTGTAACTTACAGCCTGTCCCTGGGACATGCTCCTGTAACTTACAGCCTGTCCCTGGGACATGCTCCTGTAACTTACAGCCTGACCCTGGGGCATGCACCTGTAACTTACAGCCTGTCCCTGGGGCGTGCACCTGTAACTTACAGCCTGTCCCTGTGGAGTGCACCTGTAGCCTGTCTATGTGGAATGTTCCTGTGGACACAACTTTTATCTTAGTTGCAATCAAATGATAGTTTTTTTCTGGGTAAGTGACAGTTTATTCTGGAACCATTTTGAGTGACCATGTCCCAGAAACATAGATGTAGGTTATTCCAGATTCCATGTTCCAACATGGAAGCAGATATGTGAAGTTTTGATAGTCTCACAGAACAAAGAAATTCATAAATCAAGGAAAATTTTTACTTTTAAAAACTTTACTGTAGGCCCGAGATGCTGTCTGATTACATTCTTAGCTTTTGGTTTGAGGGAAGTGTTACGGAAAATATTTAAAAAGATCAGCAAGTTCCACACTACATCCAACTACTCTCTGCCCATGGTCTCGTGGCCTCTAGCTAGCCCCAGTCAGCATTCTTCCCGTCTCAGGTTCACCTGTCTCCTAGCCACCCGTACCTTCTCAGTCATAAACACTCTGTGGTCGCTTGTCCCAAATTCCAGTAACCCAGTAAATCAAAACACTTGAAGCTTATAATTAACCAGTCAGATTTATGTATCAATAAATTCTCAGCTCACATGATGCCCACACAATAATTACAGAGCCAATTGATAATGATACAAGCTGCCCACCTAGATTAGACAAGTTATCCCAATTATTCTATTCTTTTATGATATTCATAGCTACCTGTGGCTATTTAAAGCCAAGTGGACTCTGGATCATCTTCCTCCTGCTCCATCTTCTTCCTCCTTCTCCTCCTCCTCCTCTACCTGTCTCCTTCATCCCCGTCTCTGCAACCCTTCACTCCGCCTCCCTTTCCCTGTCCAATCACAGGCTTCTTGTTGTATTAATATTTAATGTGATTGGACAGAGAAAATTCTTCTACAGGGAAGGAAGTGATCCGCTAAGTTAATAGAATCCAAAGGGTTTCTATCTGTTGGTTACAAGATGTTAATTCCAGCAGAGAGGTGGCCACAAATGGTCATTAGACTCTGGACCTGTAACAACCTAGTCTCTCTACGGGACTGAAGCTCTAATCAGTCAATCGTCTCTGCAGACCCAGACTCTTTTTGGTCCTTCTCTCAAACCCAGAGATGCCTTTGGTACATCCATCTCTGTGGTTGGTACCTTTTCTAGCCCTGATGTAACCCCAAGAAGATAATTCTGCTTGGAGGACATTGGGACCAACCAAGTGCACAGCTTCATTAAAGGCCAACACTTCCCTCAGCAGTGCCTTTCTGGTAATTGTCCCAGAGGTCTCTGGGCTTTAAAATGGGGACAGAGAGAAAATCAGGACACAGAGACATACTGGAAGCCTCAAGACACCAGGGATGCTTAAGCTCATGGCAAAAGCTGGAAGTCTGGCCTTGGGCGGACATGGTCCATTGTGCTGAGTGCTTAGACTCGATCCTTCCACTAATATCCAGGCTTTCAAAAGAGAAGGATTAAGCAGGCTTCCCTAAGAGACCTGCAGGGCCTTTAAGTAAGGTAAAAAACCTAACTGAGAATAGGCAAGAGGGTTTTCAGGATAACTCGGAAGAGGCCAGTTAGGGAAGCAGGGATGAGATTCCCAAGGCAGGAGGCACAAAGGGACCCACAGAGATCAGGGTAGGAGGGGTGAGAAGAGAAGCAGGATGACGGTTAGGAAGTAGTCAGTGGGGTTGTCAGTGGAGGAGATGCTCTGGGGGGATGCAGAGATGCCCACTTCTCCCTTAAGTGGTTACCCAGGCTGGCATGAAGCTAGGCTCCTTCAGGAGCTTGGAAAGGGGGCAGGGAGAGTCTAAAGGTCTGTGTGCACATGCCCAGGTGGTAGCCAGCTCACGATCACATGCCTCAGCAGGTTCTGGACCCCACTGCAGACTCCAAGGAGGCAGGAGGAAGCATAGCTGACTGTTCTAAAAAGTAAGCTTTTACATGTTGGAATATGGGGGAATCAGGACCTAGCAGTGGCCAGAACACAGAACTAAGAGACCAAGAGAGTGGCATTGTAGTAGCTGCCCTGGAATGGGTCAGAGACAATTGCTTTACAAGGTTTCTGTAGATAGGAGCCCAGCTTAATACCAATCCTTGTTTAAAAAAAAAGACAAAATCACAATAAATCTAAAGTTAGAGATTTTTAAAAAAAATATTACTTTTCTTCACTTTGCTTGTGTGTATGTATGTATGAATGTGAATATGTATGTATGTGCGTATGTATGTATATGTATTAGTCAGGGTTCTCTAGAGTCACAGAACTTATGGGTAGTCTCTATATTAAGGGAATTTGTTGATGCCTTCCAGTCTGACGTCCAACTCCCCAGCAATGGTCAGCAACAGCTGTGAATGGAAGTCCAAGGATCTAGCAGTTGCTCAGCCCCACAAGGCAAGCAGGTGAAGAAGAGAGTAAATCTTCCTTCTTCCAATGTCTTTATGTAGGTCTCTAGCAGAAGGTGTGGCCCAGATTAAAGGTGTGTGCCACTACGCCTAAATCTGGGACTTGCTTTGTCCCAGATGACCTTAAACTCAGAGATCTCCCTGTCTTAACCTTCTGGGATTCATAGCCACTATGCTTCAAGATCTCCTTTCCAAAATCCAGGTCAGAAACTTGTATCTCCCAGCCACCAGGTTAGGAACCTTCCAATTCTGGTTTGTAGTTCATTCCAGATATAGTCAAATTGACAACCAGGAATAAATACCCACTGTAGTATGTATGTATGTATGTATGTATGTATGTATGTATGTATGCACATGTCTCCATCTGGATGCTTGAAAAGGGTGTCAGGTTCACTGGAGGTGGAATTCAGGCTGGCCATGAGCTACTTGCTGTGGGTGCTGGGAACTGAAACTGGGTCAACTGCTTTTAACCTCTGAACCATCTCTCTGGCAACTAGCTTCGCAGGATCTTGATTGACTTTCCTTGTGCTTCGGGACCATCTGGTTGCAATTGTCACCAAAGCAACCCCATCCCACTACTTCCACATGCACTATTTATGTATACCACGAGAAAAGGGATGGGAGTAGAGATAGTCTGATTGGTGACAGCTGTTTGGTTTGAACATGATTTCATGAACGTGTTTGGGTGAGGCATCCTATTTGCTGTGCAGTTTGTTTTCACACTGGTTTGTTTGCAGTTCATGCTGTATAAAAAAAGAAAAGAGAAAAAAAACTCTGGATTTTTATACTTAGTTATACATGTGGGAGGTAGCATGTCTTTTTTCAATCATGATCTCACACAGCCAATCTGGCTTCAAACCTCATCTAGCCAAGGAAGACTTTGAACTTATTTATGGTCATTGTTCCTCCACCTACTGAGCTAGAATCATGGGTGTAATCCATGATGCTGGGGATCAAACCCAGGGCTTTGTAAATGCTAGACAGTCACTTTACTGATGAGCTGCATCCCCAGCCCTGGGCCAAACTGAATAAGCCTTTCAGCTGTGTAAGAGCCTCTGCCCTGGGCTTCTGCAGACAAGGAGCAGCCCCTGCTTCCTTTCCTTCCAAAGAC
The DNA here is from genome assembly GCF_008632895.1 of Mastomys coucha. Taxonomy (NCBI): domain Eukaryota; kingdom Metazoa; phylum Chordata; class Mammalia; order Rodentia; family Muridae; genus Mastomys; species Mastomys coucha. The sequence goes on along the minus strand of NW_022196895.1, from coordinate 28,453,169 downwards.
CCTGTTCTTACTTTGAAAATCACATCAGAGACATCACCATCCAGCTTGAGCCTGTCTGTCCAGCAAAAGCCAAGACTGAAGTGTCAGGGACCTTTGTTGCATTCGTCTCCTCTGGAGGAGAGCCCCAAATGTCCAACTCCTAGTCCATCTGAGGATGCTCCATCCACTGCCTGAAACACCCAGCTTCAGTAGCATCTTTCCTGGGATGCTAAGTGCTACCATACCATATTTACAGTGTTGGAGAGGGCTGCCTTGTGCTGGGGACAAGACTCAGCTGTTTAAAGTGGTAGCTGTACAGCATAAGGACCTGAGTTCGTATCCCTAGTATATATGTAGAAATCTAGGTGTGGTGCATACCTGTAATCCCAGCACTTGGGAGACTGAGGCAGGAGGATTCCTGGGACTTGTTGGCTATCAGTGAGCTCCAAAGATCAGTGGGAGGCCCTCCCCCAAAATATCTGACACCCAAAATTGACTTCTGCCTCCCCAAACACACAATGGCTGCCTTATGCTGCTCAGGTAGCATGCCCAGGTGTCTCTGCACACCATAGCCTGCCTTTTCCCAGCTTGACTGATGCTGATGCAGAGGCCCCAGGAGGGAACTGATATGTGACTGGTATTCACCCTGAGAGTCTACAAGTGAGTCTACTTCTCTACTACTGGAGTGTGGGTATCTTGCTGTTATTTCAGAAAGCATTGACAGGATCAGAAAATTCTAGTCCCAAATGAAACCAGAACGATTTCCTACTTGTGAACCCTCTGTGATACGTTACTCCTTGCTATGACAAAACAAATTAACTTTGGCTCACAGCTTGAGAGTACAGCCCATCACGGCAGAGGAGGCATGACGGCAGGAGCCTGAGACATATTGCATCCGCAGTCAGGAAGCAGAGAGAGATAAAGGCTGGTTGCTCAGCTCACTCTCTCCTCTGTTCAGTCCAGGACTTCAACCCATGGGATGGTGCCAATCACAGTGAGGGTGACTCATCCCACATTAATTAATTCCACTCAGAAAGTTACTCACCTGCATCCCTAGAGGTTTGTCTCCCAAGTGATTCCAGATGCTGTCAAGATGGCAATCAATATTCACACACCTTTCCATCTGATCGTCTCCCCTGGGGCAGGACTCAACCCGCTCTTGGCAGTATGGGAAAACTTCTTTAAGGAGCCTCTAGTGAGTATGAAGACAATGCTAAGAGACCAAGGGAAATCAGCATATGAGACAGAAAGCAAAGGTTCCTAATAAAGGGGAAACTGGGAGGATATGACCAAAATACGTCATATACATGCATGAAGCTCTCAGTAAACAAATACTTTTTTAAAAAAAGATGAAGGCTGTCCAAGAACAAGGTTAGAGAATCCTAAGCCAGGTCTATATCCCATCTGGATTCAACAGCACCCTTGGTAGGTTCCATCCTTGGCTTTCCTAGACACCAAGGAACTTTCATAGACACTGCTTTGAATTCTCAAGTCTGATCACCCTGTTATGACACTTGACTCCAGGCAAAATGATATAAGGGAGGGGAGCACCTTGGAGACTTTTCAACTAGCACATGCAGTGGAGATGGAAAGATGCACCCGCTGTGTCCTCCTGCCCACAGCCATCCACAGCCACCCACAGCCATCCACAGTCAACAGCCACCCACAGCCACACACAGCCACAC
>NW_022196895.1:28450721-28450998 GCF_008632895.1 Mastomys coucha | reverse complement strand
CCACAGCCAACAGCCACCCACAGCCAACAGCCACCCACAGCCAACAGCCACACACAGCCACACACAGCCACACACAGCCATCCACAGCCACACACAGCCACACACAGCCACCCAAAGCCACTCAAAGCCACCCACAGTCAACAGCCACCCACAGCCATCCACAACCACCCACAGCCACCCACAGCCACCCACAGCCAACAGCCATCCATAGCCATCCACAGCCACCCACAGCCATCCACAGTCAACAGCCACCCACAGCCACACACAGCCACACACA
>NW_022196895.1:28436347-28450573 GCF_008632895.1 Mastomys coucha | reverse complement strand
AGCCATCCACAGCCATCCACAGCCACCCACAGCCACCCACAGCCAACAGCCATCCACAGCCATCCACAGCCACCCACAGCCATCCACCACCACTGCTGTCCTCCTGAGGCCGCAGGCACTCCCTCAGCTCTCCCAGCTCCTTTCCTCATGGGCTGGAAAACTCAAGATAATCATCCTTCTAGACTTGCTCCTAGAACCCTTACTCTGAATCGGAGTCCACCTCCAACTGCCCCTGCAGAAACTCTGTAGGCATGGCTGGGAAAGTCCAAAAGGTTCAAAAGCTTGCCCGTTTCCCAAGGGCAGCCTTGGGACTTCTAGAGTCTTCGGAGCCTGCACAATTATGTGGGAACAAGATTGCTCCCATGGTAGGAGGAAAGGGGCAGCGAGAACCCCCAAGACAGGCTTCTCCCATAGGATCAGCAGATCTCCCCTGGGGAGGGTTGACAGAGAGGTGTGTTGGTGCCCAAGCTTCCCTCCCTCTTCCCATTGACAGAAAGGTGGGCTAGCACCTGCTGCTGGTGTGCCTGGTCACCCTCATCTCCTAGGCACCCCTACGGCATTCTCCAATGTACACACTCCCGTTAGCTATTTCCTCTGTTCCTGTTCAGCCTCTTATTCCCCCTGGGCCAGCCATTCCGATTGTCCTGGCCTCCGTTCCCCAACCTGGGCTGGTAAAAACCAAAGGGCTGAGATGGCTAGACACACTCAGCAAGGAACTCTCCTTGTCCACCCCTGTGCCACAGATTCAGGACGTGCTGGGCTGAATGAGCGATCCGCGCGCGCCCTCTGGTGGCTCGTGCACGCCTTTGCATTGTCTTCTTGCCTGGACTGAGAAGTTATGTTTTATTTTGTTTTTTTAAATTGGATATTTTCTTTATTTACATTTCAAATGTTATTCCTTTTCCAGGTTCCCCCTCCCAGAAACACTGGGGCATGTATCGAGCCTTCATAGGACAGAGGACCTCTCCTCCCATTGATGCCTGACAAGGCCATCCTCTGCTACACATGCAGCTAGAGCCAGGTGAACTCCTTTGTTGATGGCTTAGTCCCTGAGTGCTCTGGGGGGTCTGGTTGGTTGATATTGTTGTTCTTCCCATGGGGTTGCAAACCCCTTCAACTCCTTCAGTCCTTTCTCTAACTCCTCTGTTGGGGACCCCGCGTTCAGGCCAATGGTCGGCTGCAAGCATCCACCTCTGTATTTGTAAGGCTCTGGCAGGGCCTCTCAGGAGACGGCTATAAATTTTAAAGGGAGCAACGTGCTCTGCAAATTGACAATTTCAGGAGCTGATCATCAGAATCAATAGGGAAAGGACTGGATAGTGAGCTTCAGAATGAAGGCATGATATGGAAGTATACTGAGTGCGCTAACACATGAACTGCCACTGAAATGAACACAATGCAGAGTGGAAGAACGGGCCAGGCGGTGGTGGTGCACGCCTTTAATCCCAGCACTTGGGAGGCAGAGGCAGGTGGATTTCTGAGTTCGAGGCCAGCCTGGTCTACAGAGTGAGTTCCAGGACAGCCAGGACTACACGGAGAAACCCTGTCTCGAAAAAAAAAAAAACCAGAGTGGAAGAATGGGGTAGAGAAGAGTCAAGAGCCTTGTTGGTGACTATTTTCAATTGACTCATTTGGAATAAAAGAATCAGACTGAAGACCACCTTGGTGTGATGCTGAGAGCTATGCACCCAAGTTCTTCCAGTTCCTAGTGTCTATGCATGTTTGTTTTACTTACCCGTGTGTGCCTATGTGTGTGTCTGTGTGTATGATGTGTGTTCACATGTTTGCATGTGTATGTGTTTATATATGCAGGAAGGGGTGTGCGTATTGGTGTGTTGTACATATGCATGAGATAGCTAAAGTTTCTTCTTTAGTTGTGCTCAGCCTTATTTTTTTTGAGGCAAGATTTCTCATGGAAACAGAAGCTCACCAGCTCTGTGAGGCCAGTTGGTCAGAGTGATCTAAGGGTCTACTTGTCTGCCCACTTCCCTCAGCGTAGGGATTATAGACACAATGCAATACTCGGCTTTTTGCCTGGAAGCTAGAGTTCTCAGCTCAGGTTCCCATATATTTCTTTGGCAAGTACTTTCCAACCGGCTGTCTCCCTGAGCCCTATTTTTCAATTAGCATACAAACTGTCACACAGCTATAAACAGCAGAGGTTCCCCCATCTTGTATTCTTGCTGAGGCCGTTTCATGTCCAGCTAGAACTTGATCTTCCTGTATTGTGGGGTATCTGCCAGAGAAAACTACTTGAATGTGGGTTGAAGTCAATATAAAGTCTTTACTAGCCAGCTGGGGACTTACTGTGTAGCCTCGAGCCTTTCTCAGGGTGAGCTTTTAAGCACTAAAACCATGACCTGGGCTGACATACTTCAGTTAACAAGAACAGTTAGCCAGAAACAGAACTACAAAAACCATAAAGGAAGGTTTGAATAGTGAGAAACTTTCTAAGAACTCTGGACTTTTATGGGTTAGGTCTTTGTCTTGGAACTCTGGACTTTTATGGGTTAGGTCTTTGTCTTCATTTTGTCGGGTGTTACCTCCCCTCTTCAGCTCAGCCATCAGACTCTGGCAGTCTCTGCTTGGAGGCTACTACCTAGGGAGCTAAGACAAAAGCTCTCTGTAGACTGTCAGTTTGTCTTTGAAGAAAAGCTGCCTGGAAGTTCACATCGAGATTGAACACCACACCTACTGCCTGAAGACCTTCCGAGTTGCTGGGAACTTTGGCACCTGACCTCTTCTGCAGTGTTTATGTTATGCAAATATCATGTAACCTAGACATTTGGTTTCGGTTTTTCCGTGTACCTATAAATATTCTGGATATTCTAAGTAAAGAAGAAGCCTTGATTGGGACACAACTTGGCTTTGTGTTTTCTCTTGCATTTCAAACCCTCTATTTCAGGTCATTTGGTCCTTCTCCTGAGAGAACCCAGTTCATGAAACTGTGGGCAGTTTCAGTCGGGTGGTACTTGTTGAGTTTTATGGCCTGAATGGTACTTCTACCATAGAGTCAGTTGTGTTAAGACCTGAAGATCTATTACACTTGATGAAGAATCCCATGAAAAATTACCCAACTCTATTTTAGAACCCTAGGACAAGATGCCCAGCTAACTTAGTTTCTGGTAAGGCTTGCTTGTACAGATTCCCACTCCTACATCCACCCAGCTAATTGCTTATCTTAGCTTCTAGTAAGCTGCTTGCTTGCACAAATCACCTCCTGCAGCTGCTGAGTGACATACAATGATGTAGGTTTGCCTATAAGAGCCCCTTTATCTAAATGTTCATAGCTACACCTTAAGTCTGAATATATGAGTGTGGTCCCAGCTAGCTGGAATAAAGACTTCCAATTGTCTATGAACTGTCTCTGAGTGCTTATCTCTAATGGGCTTCATGTAACAAAAGTAACAGGCTTCTTCATGATGTATAATTAATTTTGGCTGATCTTTCTTTTGACTCCACTGCTCCCCATGCCTACCCCAATGTCCCCTTTCACTTCCATGCCAAAAATTCAATATTACCCTCCCATGCTGTTCCTTAAAGCCATTTGCTGGGTCCCTTTTCTGTTTCCTAGCCAAAATAAATGTACATTGATAATAATTACAAGCTAGGACCGGCAAATGCAGAAAACTAGTCAACATAGTCAGCATTTGTCTTTCTGGGCCCAAGTTGCATCACATAATGTGGCACTGTTAAAGCAATGTTGTAATGGTGTTACAACATTGTTAGGGTCAACTGGGAAACTTTCTGATCAAGAAAATTAAGTCTTTGGCCCAGGTAGAGTCCCAGTTGGACTGTCATTGACCTAGCCAAGAGACAGGAAGATAGACTCATCTTAAATTAAGCTAAAAACATAGGAGAAACAACTATAACTTTAATGAAACAATATGGTTTTACTCCCCAGACACCCTGCCCTCTAGCACGATGCTAGGAGTCACTTAGAAGTTGGTTGCATCCACCAGTTTTTGAGTCCTGACTTAAAAAGGCATAACTTTCTTGGTATTTTTCCTTCTGGCTTTTATTTTCAGATACTGCTAGAGACTAAATATGTTTGGTGTTTGGGTTTCTTTGCTCTTTCTCTGAAGCCCCCACCTCACTCCCACACAGTTGCTGTGTGGCTTGACTCCATGTAGGCTTCACTCAAACAGCAGGGGTTTTCCCTTCTCTTCTTTATCTGCCCCATCCCCCGGGAGGTTCTTTTAAACTGTATTAAATTGTCCTTGAGGGCCTATTTTAAGTCTATTCTTAAATTCTCTTCTTAATGAGACAAAAAAATAAAAAACCCTCTACTAGGAAACTCTATTTTCCATGACATCAGATGACAACTCCACCAGGACTCCCCAAAACTTTTAACAATTATTTTTCCAGCTCCATTCATTTTCCTGAAAATGTTGTAACTTCATTTTTCTTCACAGCTAAATAAATAAATAAATGTGCATTTGTAGCACATTTTCCTTGTTCACTCATCTGTTCATGAGTATCCAGGATGATTCATTTGCCTTGAGAAAAAGGATTCCTGGAAAGAAGCTAAATCTGCTAAGGCTGATTGAAAGAACTAGGGAATTTAGAATGTTGTAGATCCAGAGCCTAAGTACAATTTATCTTGAGCCATCCTTAGCCTCTTAAATTCCTGTCCACTTCTGTGTCAGACCTAACATCCTATGTCTACTAGGTTGTAAAACAAACAAACAAACAAAAAAACACCTTTTGGAATGTATTAACAAAACCGTGGTTTCTACCAATCAAAGGGCTAAAAGTCATCAGTAATTGGGCAAGTGTCTCTAACTGTTCCTTGTGGGGAAATGTAACTCTTCCTCCTCATCTTTGGGTTACATACTGGACATGCCCAAACCTCTGTATCCAGCATCTTCTCCAGGGTCATCTTTCTCTTCTCCATTGATAGCTAGCACCACTGACTCTGCAATTGCTTTGACACAAGGAGTTAAGATCGCTAGTTTTGCTAATCATTTTTAAAAAATATTACTAATGTTTTTGAGTATTCAAGAGGACTTAGATAGGCGTTTGGAATAACGGATTGACATTCTTTATGTTGTGACGGCCAGGATGTAACCCACAGGCACACTCACTGCATCTGAAGTGTGCCTGACACACAGTAAGTACATAGGATAACACTGAGAGGCAAATGAAGGAAGAAGGACAGCTTTCCCCTTTCACCTGTTGGAGCTGAAGGAGTTCCCAAAGGATGGAGAGAGGACAGACTCAAGCACTGTATCAATCTGGGGCTCATCATAAAAGCTTTACGCACCTCAGTGCTGACAGAAGGAGCTGGAAGAGGCTGTGAGTTGTTAAGCCAGGCCACTTCCCCACTGTCCTCAGCCAGGACACTGATTCAAGGAGCTGTGTTAATTAGTTCTGGCAATGATTACAGTTGAAGTGCCGGGACAGCTGGGTTCAGCCTCCAGGGATAACAACACAACCTTTTTCTTCCTGAGTCCCTGCCATCTAATTCCCTGTTTCCTTTGTTCCCAGCTCTACAGATTTGGTTGTAGCCCAAAATGGGCTCTGTCAATGTGCTTTTAGAAAGCTTTCTTCCCTGTGACCAAAGCATCCCCACAGGTCAAAACAGGTCTAAGAGGGCCGTGAGAGCTCATTGTATTTCCCTCGCTACAGTCAGACCTGTTTCATTACCAGTCTAGCATGCTCTTAGTAGACGAAGTATGTCCTTGGGGGTGAGCTTTGGTTAGTCTCTACTTCATGTCTGGTATTAAGATATGGGCTCAGACTCCTGTTCTGGCCACCATATCTGCCGCTTGATGCCATGCACTCCTGCTGTGATGGATTCTTTTCCTCTGGGGCTATAATACGCCCAAAATAAACTCTTTCTCTTATAAGTTATCTTACTCATGGTGCTTTAGCACAGCATCCGAGATCTCGGTAAGAGGTAAGATCAGGGTAAGAGATCCCGTTCTCCCACATGTGTTCTCTTTTTGGAATTTCATACATAAGCTGTTGTTAGGACTTCATACATGAATACCGAATCCACATCACACCACCCTCTTTGAACCTTGGACTTGAGGCCCTCTCATCAGGAGAGAAGTTGTGCCTAATGTTGTAAACCTAATCAACTACCTATAGCTACAGAGGTCTCAAACTTGAGAGAAGAACCTAATGCTACTATTTCCCTCAACCAAAATAATTTTGGTTTTCTAAGTACTTATTATAAGTCCGCTTAGCTCTGTAAATATCAATATATGTTAGGAGCTGATCCCTGGGATTTGGACAATATCTATAGGAGCTCATCCCTGAAGAGAACGGATTCTCCCTCAGTAGCCAGTAACCACCTGTAGCTCTTCAATTAGGATGGGACCATATGGAGTTTCTCCTGTCTATCTTGAGATGTCAACTGTGTAGCCGTTATGTTGGTCTTGTTCAGGAAGCCATGCTATAGAGAGTTCATGACTTCGTTTTTCCTGTCATGCCTAGAGGAACTCTGTCTTACAGCAGGTGCTCTGGACATCTTTCCTTCTGCACTCTCTTCCATGTATTTTCCCAAGCCTTAGCTTTAGGGAATGTAACACAGCTGTGTCAGTTGGCGATTGAGCATACTTCAGCCACTTACTCTCTGCACTTTGAATGATTATAGATCTCTGTAGTAGTCTCTGTTCTTTGATGACGATGAGAGTTAGACTTATCTGTGGACAGAAGGATAACTATTTGGAAAACAGAAAGCTTGGGGACTTGCAGTAGTAGACTTCCCTGTCCAGTCTACATGCTTTCAACCCTGAGTAGTTGGCAGGGTTACAAAAGCAGGCACTATTCCCTCCTGCTGAATGGGCCTTAAGTCATTGCCATGCTCCTCAGGCTTTACATGTGGGTAAAACTGATTGCTCCTTTCCTTCAATAGCGCTGTCTAATACTATGAGGCTTCCTTCAGGTTCTATGTGTGGTGTCTTCAGCAATAGTTCCTTACCTTCAAATTCTGAGAGACAGCTAAGGGATCCAGCAATAATCTACAGTGTTTGAGAGTTTCTTGAACTCCCCTGAATAATAACTTGAAAGGGGGTTTCTTACACTGCCTGGGGGAGATTTTTAGGCCTTCCCTTGCCTCCAGGGACCTGGGAATTACTCTTAGGCCAAAATGGCATTATTACAGATCTACCAAGATGGTGTTCAAAACAAAGTTCAAACTTAAGATTTATGAAAGGTCAATGAGACTATGGAACTTGTAGAGGCATTACAAGCTGGACTGCCTACTCCATATAGAATTATCATGTATTTGGAGGATTGTTCTTTATTCCTTTGTATCCTGATGATTGTGAAGGATTTGCTTTTAATGAGCTTGCTTGAAATTTTAAAGAGCCCAAGAAATGATATCATTGGAAAGTTTTGCCTCAAGGAATGGCTAATAGCCTTACATTATGTAAAAACGTTTTGTCAATGCTTCAATACAAGAGGTTAGGACTTTGAATCTTTGTGTATATTATTCATCATATGGATGGTATTTTATTAGCTGACTGCTCTGAAGGAGTTTTACTACAAGGCTTTGCTCTTATATAATAAGCTTTAAAATTTTAGAATAGTTGTTGCTCCAGAAAAGACTCAAAAGCAATATCTTTTTCAATATTTGGGGTCTCAGTTATATGCTAAACAAATTGCAGCACAGAAAATTCAAGTAAGAAAAGATAATTTGCTTACTCTAAATGATTTTCAAAGGTTGTTAGGAGATGTTAATTGGCTAAGACCTCATCTTAAGCTTACTACAGGAGAACTTAAACCTCTGTTTGATATTCTCAAGGGGGATGCAAATCCTAGTTCCCCTCAACAATTAACTGATGAGAGATAAATAGCTTTGCAGAAAATAGAGGAAGCTATTTGTCAACAACAGATACATTATATAGACTGATCAATTGCAATTGTTGGCTGTTTGCATTATTGCTACTCACGAGCCCACAGCAGTCCGTGGTAAAAGGGACCATTAATGTGGATTCCTCTTTCTTCGTCTTCAAAGAAAGTGTTAGCACCTTATCATGAAGCTGTTGCTGTGTTAATACAGAGTTGTAAGATAGAACCACATAAATATTTTGGGAAAGGACCTGATGAAATATCTATTCCTTATTCCAAACAACAATTAAAATGGTTATTGCAAAATACTGATATTTGGCCTATTGCATGTACAAACTTTTTAGGCAAAATTGATAATCATCATCCAAAAGACGAGTTGTTAAATTTACCTCTATGCATACTTTTGTATTTCTTGTAAATATATGCATGCGGCCCATAAAAATTGTGCTTACTGTATTTACAGATGGCTCTTCTAATGGAAAGGCAACATATGTGATTGGATCATGTGATAGTAAAAACTATGTGCAGTAGCCACTGTTTTTGAAATGCTGAAAAATCAAGCTTTTAATTTGTATACTGATAGCTAATACATAGCTCATGGTTTACAATTACTTGAAACTGTTCCTTTTTTGATACTGCTTATTCTCAAATTTTGCAATTATTTATGCAAATACAACTCAATTTAAGAGAATGTACAATTCCTTATTATATAGGACATTTAAGAGCTCATACTATATTGCCAGGACCCCTTAGTGAAGTCAATGCCACAACAGATTTGTATATCAGGCACATTAAGGCCTTACACAATTAGCCAAACAATCTTATTCTTTACATCAAAATAGTAATAGCTAGAGACAGAAATTTGGTATTTCTAGAGAATGTGCTCATCAAATTGTAAAGACTTGCCCTGAATGTCCTCAGTTTCTATCTGTACCACATAACGGTATTAATCCTCAAGGACTTATACCTAATCAATTATGACAAATGGATGTTACTCATATTTTTGATTCTGGAAAATTAAAATATGTTCATGTGACTAGTAACACCTTTTCAGGCTTTCTAGTTGCAACTGCTTTAACAGGAGAAGCAACTAATATGGCTGTCTCCTAAGAGGCCCTGCCAGAACCTTATACAGAGGCAGATGCTGCCAGCCAACCACTGGACTGAATGCCAAGTCCCCAATAGAGGAGTTAGAGAAAGGACTGAAGGAGTTGCAGGGGTTTGCAACCCCATAGGAGGAACAACAGTATGAACCAACCAGACCCACCCAGAGCTCCCAGGTACTAAGCCATCAACCAAGGAGTACACATGGCTCTAGCTGCATATGTAGCAGAAGATGGCCTTGTCATGCATCAATGGGAGGAGAGGTCCATGGTCCTATGAAGGTTCAATAGGTGTCCCAGTGTATGGGGAATTGAGGGGAGGTGGGTTTGGGTGGGTGGGTAGAAGGACACCCTCATAAAAGCAGGGGGAGGGAGGATGGGTTAGGGGATTTCTGGGAGTGAGAGAAACCAGGAAAGGGGATGATAACATTTGAAGTGTGCATAAAGAAAATATCCAAGAAAAAAGAAAAGAATATTATCTCTTCTTTGAAAGTCTGGAAGAGCTCTGTGCTAAAACCATCTGGTCCTGGATTTTTTTTTTTTTTTTTTTTTTTTTTTTTGGTTGAGAAACTTTTAATTACCGCTTTTATTTCCTAAAGTTCTATTTAAATTGTTTATCTGATCTTGATTTAACTTTGGTAAGTGATGTCTATCAAGAAAATTATCCTTCCATTTAGATTTTCTGATTTTGTGGAGTACAAGTTTTTGAAGTAAGACCTAATAATTCTTTTGGATTTCCTCAGTATCTGTTGTTATGTCTCCCTTTTCATTTCTGATTTTTTTTTCATGTTTTATTGGTTATTTTATTTATTTACATTTCAAATGTTATCCTCCTTCCCAGTTTCCCTTCCACAAACCCTCTAGTCCGTCTCCCTTCCTCTCTGCCTCTATCATTTCTTATTTTATTAATTTGGATATAGTCCCTCTGCCTTTTAGTTAGTTTGGCTAAGGGTTTGTCTATGTTGTGGACTTTCTCAAAGAACCAGCTCTTGGTTTTGTTGATTCTCTGTATTGTCCTGTTTCTAATTTATCGATTTCAGCCCTGAGTTTGATTACTTTCTACTGTCTACTCGTCTTGGATCTGTTTGCTTCTTTTTGTTCTATCGCTTTCAGGTATACTTTTAAATTTCTAGTATGAGAACTCTCCAGTCTCTTTATGAAGGCACTTAGTGCTATGAATTTTGCTCATAACATTGCTTTTATTGTTTCCTATAAGTTTGGATGTGTTGTGCCTTTATTTTCATTGAACTCTAGAAAGTCTTTAATTTCTTTATTTATTCCTTGAGCCAGTGCCCACTGAAGAGTTCAGTTTCCATGAGTTTGTTGTCTTTCTGTTGTTTCTGTTGTTGAAGTGCAGCTTAAATCCATGGTGGTCTGATAAGAATCAGGGGTTATTTCAGTTTTCTTGAATCTGCGGAAACTTGCTTTGTGACTGAGTATATGGTAATTTTTGGAAAAGGTTCCATGAGGTGATGAGAAGAGGTATATTCCTTTATGTTTTGGTGAAATGTTCTGTAGATATCTGTTAAGTCCATTTGATGTATAACATCTGTTAGTTCCACTGTTTCTCTGTTTAGTTTCTGTCAGAATGACCTGGCCATTGGTGAGAGCAGGGTGTTAAAGTCTCCCACTATTAGTGTGTGTGGTTCAATATGTGATTTAAGCTTTAGTAATGTTTCTTTTATAAATATGGGTATACTTTCATATTCATGGGGCATAGATATTTAGAATTGAGATGTCATCTTGGTGGACATTTCCTTTGATGAGTCCAAAGTGTCCTCCATCTCTTTTGATTAATTTTGGTTGAAAATCTACTTTATTAGATATTCGAATGGTTACCTCAGCTTGCTCCTTGGGTCTTTTTGCTTGGAAAATCTTTTTACAGCCTTTTACTCTGAGGTAATGTCTCCTTTATTCCTGAAGTGTGTTTCTTGTATGCAACAGAATGATGGATTCTGTTTTTGCATCCATTCTGTTAGCCTGTGTCTTTTTATTGGGGAATTGAGTCTATTGGTGTTGAGAGGTTTTAATGAGCAATGATTGTTGATTTCTGTTATTTTTATATTTGTAGGTATAGTGTGTGTGTGTGTGTGTGTGTGTGTGTGTGTGTGTGTGTGTGTGTGCTTGTGCCTCCCTTTTTTGGTTTGGTTTTGCTGATGTGGAATTATTTATTTCCTGCCTTTTTATGGGTGTAGTTAACCTCCTCGGGTTGCAGTTTTTCTTCTAGTCTCTTCTGTAGGGTTTGTAAATAGATATTGTTTAAATTTGGTTTTGTCATGGAATATCTTGTTTTCTCTGTCTATGGTGATTGAAAATTTTACTGGATATAGTTATCTGGGCTGGCATCTGTGGTCTCTTTGAGGCTGCAAGACATCTGTCCAGGCCCTTCTGGTTTTTATAGTCTTTGCTGAGAAGTCAGGTGTAATTTTGATAGGTCTGCCTTTATGTGTTATTTGGCCTTTTTCCCTTGCAGATTTTATTATTCTGTATATTAGTATACATGTAGTGTTTTAATTATTATGTTGCAGGGGGATTTTCTTTTCTGGCCCAATCTTTTTGGTGCTCTGTAAGCATTTTATATATTTATAGGTATCTCTTTCTTTAGGTTAGGGAAATTTTCTCCTATGATTTTGTTGAAAATATTTTCTGGGCCTTTGAGCTGAGGATCTTCTCCTTTTATTCCTATTATTCTTAGTTTTGATTTTTTTCATAGTGTCCACAATTTCCTGGATGTTTTGTGTTAGAAATCGTTTTGATTTGGCATTTTCTTTGACTGATATATTGTTTTCTTTTATAGTATCTTCTACACCTGAGATTATATCTTCCATCTCTTGTATTCTGTTAGTGATGTTTATGTCTGTAGTTCCTGTTCCCTTACCTGGGTTTTCCATCTCCAGGATTCCTTCAGGTTGTGTTTTCTTTATTGCTTCTATTTCCATTTTCAGGTCTTGGTTTTATTTATTTCTTTTACCTGTTTGATTGTATTTTCCTGTGATTCTTTGAGGGATTTATTCATTTCCTTTATAAAGGCCTCTATCATCTTCATAAGATTGGATTTAAGGTCATTTTCTTGTGCCTCAGCTGTGTTAGGATATCTAGGGCTTGCTGTAGTAGGATAACTGGGTTCTAGCAGTGCCATACTGCCCTGGCTCTTGTTGATTGTGTCCTTATGCTGGCCTTTAGCCATCTGATTGACCCTGGTGCCAGCAGGCCTCCAGGAATGCAGGCAGAGTTGTGGGCTAGGAAATGGAGCACAGGAGTTGGGTTAGCTTTAGGGCGACTTGGAAGGCAAGATATTGGGGAAGAGGGGGGGTCACATGGTTGTCCCTGGTACTTCGAGGCCTCCAAGAGTACAGGCAGAGTTTGTCCAGAAAATAGAGTACAGGGGCAGGGCAGAGTTCACTGATGCTGGATGTATCCTAAGTGGACCTAGCCTGTGGTGGGGTCCTACCTGGTTATCCCTGGTGCCAGCAGGTCTCCAGGAACATAGGCATAGCTATGGGCCAGAAAATGGAGCTCAGAGGACAGGGAACTGGGCATGATCCAGGGGGACCAGACAGGCAGGTGATTGGGGGGGAAGGGATCTCATGTGGGTATCCCTAGTGACAGCAGACCTCAGAGAATGCAAGCAGAGCTATGGACTGTAAAATGAAGCACACAGGGAACCTAGTTTGTGTTTTTATTGCCATGATGAGAACCTCTTATTTGGCTTCCACTTCTCTATTATAGTCCGTTATTGAAGGAAGTCAAAACAGAAACTCAAACAGGGTAGGAACCTGGGAGCGGAAATTGATGCAGAGGTCATAAAGGGATGCTGTTTATTGGCTTGCCCCTCATGGCTTTCTCTACCTTCTTTTCTATACAACTTAGGACCACCAGCCCAGGGATGGCACTACCCACAGTAGGCTGGTCCTTGCCCCATCAATCACTAATTACCTTATATCTGAAAAGTGCTTTACATCTGGATCTTGTGGAAGCATTTCTAGTGAGTTATCAGACCCAAGGGCAGAAGAAGAACCATACATTGTTTAGTAGCAACTGGTGAGAAGAGACAATAATTGGGGAAATTTCAGATCTTGATGCTGGTGTCTAAGATGGGGGGAGGGGTGATTCTTTTATTTTAAAATTTATTTTTATTTTATGTGCGTTGGCATTTTGTGTATATGTATGTCTGTGTGAGGGAAGTCAGAACTTCTGGAATTGGAGTTACAGAGAGTTGTGAGCTTCCATGTTGGTGCTAGGAATTGAACCTGGGTCCTCTAGAAGAATATCCAGTGCTCTTAATCATTGATCTATCCAGTCCACGGGATTCTTTTCTTTTTATAGTATATAGTTCCTGTACAATAGGTTTTATTAAGACATTTGCACAAATTTGTACCGTATGCATCAATCACATTCACTCCTTTGTTAGCCTCTCCTGGCCCCAAGGGACTGTGATGCCTAAGCCCAGTTTCACTTCAACTAACCCTTGCTGTGTGTCCTGTGGAATTTACCTTTGTTCTATCCTGAGAATGCTGTTTCCGGAGCAACAGCATTCCAGTTGAGACTGTGAGTACTCGGAAAGGACTCCAGAAGATGCATCTTGTCTTGCTGATCTGCCTCCTGGCAGGGACCACTGGGAAGAGCTGCCTCAGCTGCTGGCCAGAGCTGCCCGCCATGATGGACTATGACCTACAGGTGCTCTGGGGCAGCCCAGGGCCGCCCACAGAACTCTCACAAAGCTTACACTCCCTTATCCTGGAGAGTAACACCTTACTCCTGCCCTGGTATCTTGGTGAGGCACAGCTGGGTGGAGATGGGAGCACCCTTTTACCTGACCTGATCCCGTCCCCAACGTCCCTCTGTCCCATGTCCCATCCTCAGCTCGAGACAATTTGGATGAGGAAACAGCTACATTCTTCACGCAAGTAGACAACGCCATTAAAAAGCTGAGGGATGGTAAGGAAGACAAGTGTCCAGGGGTTGAGTTGGGTTACCAAGACCCGTTCCACACAGCATTCCCCAGAGGTCTCTTTGATGGTGGACAGGGACGCTTCCTTGAAGAGCAGTGTGTTACTGTGCTGAGATGCATCCTATAATGGCACATCCCTGTAATTCTAGCATTGATAAAGTGAAGGCAAGAACATTATAAGTTCTAGATTATCCTCAGCTACATAGTGATCAGTTTGGGATACATGAGGTCAAGTCTAGGGTTGCGGGGGAGACTGGGAAGATGGTTCAGCAGGAAAATCACTTGACTGTACAAACCTGAATATCTGAATTCAGATCCCACAACCCACCCAGGTAAAGCTGGGCATAGTGTCACATGTCTGTAATACCA
>NW_022196895.1:28403847-28433847 GCF_008632895.1 Mastomys coucha | reverse complement strand
TCTTCTTTCTGAAGTCTCTTCTCATTGGCCTAAAATTCACCATACTGGAATTAGATCAGCTGGCCAGTGAGATTCAGGAATCAGCCTGGGAGCCTCCCAGGCTCTGGGATCACAGGTGCATGCCACCAGGGATGGAACTCAGGTCCTCCCTGTTCAAGGAAAGCACTTGGCTGACTAACCTCAGGCATCTCTCAGGTCTTCCAACTGCAGCCGCCTTCCCTTGCTGCTGCTTCCTACAACCTTAGCAGCTCCAGGTACGGTGAACATTTTTGTTGAAGGACAGACCTGCACAGGACACACCCTTTTGCAATCTCAAGTGTCCCAGCTGAGTCTCCAAACCTGTGGTTCTTTCTTTTCCACCCCAGCCAGGGTCACACAGACCTACAAGTGGGTTGTGCTTCTTTCCGCCATCTTGATGTTCCTGGCTGTAGCTGGCATTGGGTGAGTGACTTCTCTCAGCTTCAGTGTCCCCAAGGAAACGCCCACTCTTTGACTGACCTGTCTCTCACCTTTTTCTTGCTCAGTGTATATTTTTTCTGGCTCCAAAAGAAGGTGGAGGTGGCTGATGAGGTACTGACTGGGAAATGCACTCCTGTCTGAGGCTCCTCAGGCCTTGAGGCCTGGCTCTTGCCCGCTGGGTCTGGTGTGTGCAGAGACATTGAAGCTGGGGTCCAGGACACAGATTGGCAACGTTAATCAAACCTGTTCTCACCAGAGTGGCCTTGCAGGGCCAACTCCTCTCTCTGCCCTGCACACTGATCTGAACAGGCCAGCACAGTAATGGCTTTGTCATGGCTCCTGGCTGGCTTTGGCCAGTGGGGTGTCCTAGTAGGGAACTGGAGGGACTGGGGTTGCCTTGTGTGGAAAAGTCCCATTTCCCTCTCTTTCCTCTCTGCAGAGAACAGCCAGCCAGATATCTCCTTCAGAAAGTGAGCAGTGACCAAGGCAGCAACCAAAGCAGCTGCCAAAGCCTGTCCTGTCTGAAAGCTAATTGTCTCTGGCCCTGGTGACTCTCCATTGCAGGAAACACTCCTCCCTGGGGCCTGGAGAGCTCTGAGGCCCTGCAGTTCTACAGAAAAGACTCTCTCTCTCTCTCTCTCTCCCTCCCAACCTAATACATTCCCCCTTTATAAATAGTGATTAAAAATTTTTTTCTCCTATTTTTTTGGAGATTTGGTTTTAAGTGTATGGGATAGTCAGTTTTTGTCATCAACTTGACTGGATTTTATATCACCTAGGCTGGTGTCCCCCTCCCTCCCTCCCTCCTTCCGTCCCTCCCACTGGGATTCCTGCCTGGCTACAGGAGATTCTCACTTCAGGCTCCATATCCCCTGCTGCTAGGAGCATCAACTGGGGTTATCCCCAAGTCCTCCCAGGATCCTCCCCTGTCTAGGATTGGCCCAGAGATACCCCCACACACACCAGTTTCCCTTCTCTGCTCTAGCCCCCTCCTCCTTCATCCCTACTCTCCTCACACCTAATTCCTACCCCTGTTCTCCCTCTCCATCTCCTCTCCCACCCAGTTCCCTCCCATCCACTCCCTATGTCTATTTTATTTCCTGTTCTCAGTGAGACTCGAGCATCCTCCCTTGGGCCCTCCTTGCTTCTTAGCTTTTTTTGAGTCTGTGGACTGTAGCATGATTATCCTGTACTTTATGGGTAACTGCCACTTATAAGTGTGCAAATACCATGTGTGTCTTTCTTGGTCTTGGTTACCTCACTTGAAATGATATTTCTAGTTCCATCCACTGGCCTGCAAATCTAATGATGTCCTTGTTTTTCATCTGGATCCTTATCCCCTGGCTGGGCTACCTTGTCTGACAAGTGGGAGAGGATTTGCTTAGTCCTGAGGTGACCTGATGTGCTGGAGCAGGCTGTGGAGAGAAAGGGAGGGCTGAATGGAGGAAGGGGGGCGGTAAGAGGGTGAGACTGGGAGGAGAGGATGGAGGGGGGCTGTGATAGGGATGTAAAGTGAATAAATAAACAGATTAATTAGTTAAAATGAAATCACCTAGGAACGCTCTGTCAACAGCGACAGCCCTAGGCCTGGAAGTCACTTTCTTTGTGTAGATGAAGGCAGGGGGACTTCTTAAAATCCTTTTGTGCTGTCTAATTTTTGTATTGACTTATAAAAGCTAGAATCCTTTTAGAAGGAGGAGCCTCAATTGAGAAAACATCCCAATTAGATTGCCCCATGGGCAAGCCTGGGGTACCTTTTCTTAACTAATGATATAGGAGACCACAGCTCACTGTAGGCAGTACCACCCTGAGCTGGTGGTCCTGGGTGCTGTAATAAACAGGCCAAGAAATCCATGATCAAACCAGTGAGGAGTGTTTTCCACGGCGTCTACTTCAGTTCCTGCCTTGAGTTCCTGCCCTGACTTCCTTCAGGGATCGACTGAGATGGGGAAGTTTAACGCCCCCTCCCAGGTGGGTTTTGTAATGGTGTGTTATCACAGTGCTGGAAACCTGAGAAACATCATCAGCTTGCATTGACTTCAATTTCTACTGGTTGTCTTGGATTTCTTGTGTGTTTTTGAAACTATGAAGATGAACTCATAAGCACAAGTCACTCCAACCTGCTTTGGTCTATGGGGCTTAGTATAGGAGCTAAATCTAAAACAGTATCTTTTCACAGTGTTGTTTAACACCCTCTTAGTTAGCACAGCCTTTCCCGTTCTTATACCGTCTCCTCGCTGAACTACTGGAAATAGGCACCAGGAAACCTAACATCAGTATCACTTAGACTGTGGCACCCAGCTCCAAAAGGCATAAGGAAATGCAGATGATCATATGATCAGTATGATGTAATGAAGAAAATGGGCTCTGAGAAGTGCATCATGGGTTATCTCATCACTGTGTGCACAACACAAATAACAACCCAAACTGAGGTGGTTCAGTGTTACAGAATAAGATAAGCTTAGGGAACCCCAGTATACACATGCATCTTATCACTGACTGGAACCCCTGGAGTACACTTGTATCCTGTCATTGACTAACATGCCAAATGATGCAGTGCATCACTATTGTGGTTTGAGAGTCCAGTATCTCTCACAGGTCCATGTGTTTAAAATACTTGGTTCCCATCTGGTAGCATTGTCTGGGAAGGTGTAGAACCTTTAAGAGTTGAAAGATCATGGGAAGAAGTAGGTCATTGGAAGCAGGACCTGAGGCCTTCTAGTCCAGTCCACTCCCTTCACTCTCAGCTTCCCGCCTGTGACTGCAGAGTGACTAACCAGTGTGTGGCTTCTGCCTCCATGCCATACCTGCCTGTTGCTGTGTCTTCCACACTGTGCTGGAATGATCCTAAGTGTAAGCCACAATAAACCTCCTTCATTTTAAATCATCTTTTCTCAGGTCTTTGGTCACAGTACCAAGAAAGTACTTAATACAACCACTAATATTATAAAGCAATTTACTGTGTTATTGAGTTATTTGATCATGTTTGTTATGACTCTTTTGAAATCATCTTGTAAGTTATCTTAGTGTGTTTGCTTGGGGACAGCAATGGAGGTACAAATTTTTCGTGGAAACTTATTATTTAAATTATTCAGTTTGCATATTTGGAACTAGACAAAGACATATGGGGTGGGTTGTTAATACTGTTTCTTGGTGTGGAAATTCTACCTCTCTTTTGTTGAATTGGTGTTTGGAACTGTTTCCTGATACCTTAATTTGTCAGGTGGTTGACCAACTATATGGGACTTAGGATTGATTTTTGGGCTAGTCAGTGTTGATGCGTAAATGGAGCGTCACAAATAGTCCTGGCTCAGTTTTCTAGTTTTCAGGTTTCTAGTATAGGAGCAAACCTTCTGTAGCTACAGAAGTGGTTACTCAAAGTCAATGTTCAGCAGATTGGGGAGATACTAAAAAAGTAAGGAGTGATGATGGAGTTGGTGATATGAGTGTGAGAAACTAGTGTCTGCCTCTAGAAGGGACCAAGTATATACAACTGGAATAGGTGTAGTTGTCGGGAATGAATGGAGTCTATATTCCCCACCTAGGCATGCAGGAAGGACTCTCCACTGTGTTTACTAGTGGCGTGGACTGAGCTCTTTACCTAACAGATGGATGTGGAAAGGGGCACAGAAAAGCAGGTGGGATATATGTGTGAGTAAATTACTGGTGTGAGTCTAATGAGCCTCCCTGGAGCTGCGAGTCCATTCTACTTTGATTTTTGAGTCAGGGTTTATCCCTAAACAGGAATAAGGTAGGCTGGCTGGCCAAGGAATCTTGAAATTCATTTAACTCCACCTCTCTACCACTGTGATGCACCACCACACCTGACTTTTTTCACATGGGATCTGGGAACTTAACTCAGCTCCCCATGCTTTCAAAGCAAACAGCTGAGCCATCCTCCACACCACCCAGGTTAGCAGCACCAGATACTGACCACAGCAGAGAAAT
This sequence comes from Mastomys coucha, assembly GCF_008632895.1. Lineage (NCBI taxonomy): Eukaryota > Metazoa > Chordata > Mammalia > Rodentia > Muridae > Mastomys > Mastomys coucha. The sequence goes on along the minus strand of NW_022196895.1, from coordinate 28,429,440 downwards.
AGCCTAGGTTCCTGTATGTTTTGCCTGTTTCTCCATTTGCCAAGACTTACTACATGTAATTTTTTTTGTATGTATAGGTGTAGGCCTGTTTGTAGGGGGGCTAGTATACACATGTGTGCAGCAGATGCACATGTACATCCATGTGCATGAAGTTAACCTCTGGATTTCTTTCTATTTATCTTGTTTGTTGAGATAGAGTCTCCCACTTTGCCTGGAAATTGTCCCTTTAGGTAGACTTGTTGGCCAACAAACCTTAGAGACCAGCAGGTCTCCACCAACAATAAGATCATAAGCATATGCCTAGGTTTTTTTTCACATGGGCTCTGGGGAGTAGAACTTGGGTCCCTGTGGTTGTTCATCAAGCAGGTTACTGACTGAGCCATCTCCAAAGTCCCTGCATATGTCTACTGGTCATACATATCCCCCTACCTATGGCACCATTATTCACCACAGTCTTCCCATTATCGAAGGCCTCAGGAGAGCAGCCTTCCCTGTCATCCACTATTGATCTCATCCAGGAGGAGTGACTATGGGGCTCCTCTTGGAACATGCACAAGACCCAGGGAGTCGCTATCGGGGAAGAAACAGGCATGAAGTTGATAACTCATCTCATAGACAGTATTAAAAACTCCTTCAGGCTAGAGAGATGGCTCAGCGGTTAAGAGCACTGACTGCTCTTCCAGAGGTCTTGAGTTCAAATCTCAGCAAACACATGGTGGCTCACAACTGTCTGTAATGGGACTGATGTCCTGATGTGTCTGAAGACAGCAATGGTGTACTCATATACATAAAATAAATACATAAATATTTAAAAAAAAAAAACTCCTCCTACTGAGTCTGAGCAAAGTCATCACTGGCCCAAAATAACCCAGTCAAGAGAAAGAATGAAGAACTTGTAGGCTGTGTGCCAACTGTTATTTCTGAGCCAGCATGGAAACATTAATTAGGAAACCTGACCAGCGGAAATGAATGTTTGTTATTCCTATAATTGAAAAGGACAAGGCACATCCAATTCCAGCTATCATTAAGTCACTTAAGTCTTTTGTTTGTTTGTTGTTTTTTGTTTTTTCGAGACAGGGTTTCTCTGTTTAGCCCTAGCTGTCCTGGAACTCACTCTGTAGACCAGGCTGGCCTTGAACTCAGAAATCTGCCTGCCTCTGCCTCCCAAGTGCTGGGATCAAAGGCATAAGCCACCACTGCCTGGCTCACTGAAGTCTTTTTAAAAATATTTACTGTGTTTGTGTGTGTGCTTGCACGCACGCACACGTGTGTGTGTGTGTGTGTGTGTGTGTGTGTGTGTGTGTGTGTGTGTGTGTGGAGGGGGCAGTGTGCACCTGAGTGCATGTGCCACAAAGGCCAGAAGAGAATGGTGTCATCCCTTGGATCCCTGGAGCTATTAGCTAGTGAGCTGCCAGACATGGACTGAGCACTAGAATCACACTTACATGCTTTGCAGGAGCAGTAATCGGAGCCTCTTCCAGCCCCACAGTCTTAATAAACCAGCCCTGTGGAATGTTTATGGAGATGCTGCTTTTTTATGGGAGCTTCAGTTTACAGTAATCGTTTTTTGCTATTGCTCTTTCGAAGCCCGCCTTGCTCCTTGCTCTCATGTTAGCTTTGGAAGCACCCGACTTCTGAGACCACTCCCTCAAGAACCCTGTTGTCCTCCTGAGGAACCCTGAGAGTTCTCTAAAAGGAAGTCTTTATGAGGCTGGCTGCTCCTTGTGAAGCTTTTACTGGTTTGGATTGGTTCAAGATGGGAAACTTACTTTGTAAGGTAGAAAGTGCCAGAACCTCTGGACTCTACACATACACTTTCCATTGTTCACAGCTGAATACTCCTTTTCTTTATGTTCCTTCCTCATGGCAGAGGAAATAGAGCTGAGTCCACAAAGGCACAGAGTGCTAAAGGCCCTGGCAACACCTTTCCAGAGACCAGCTCTACATGTGTCCTTCCTGTAAACACAAAGTCCTCCCACATCAAAGCTCCGAGGCGTAACATGTACTGAGGATGAAGTCAAATCTTGTTAAACAAAGAAGGGAGGGAGAAAGAGACAGGAGATAGGAAAAAGAGAAATAGGAGAGAGGATAGGAAGGAGAAGAGAGTGGAAAGGAGGAAGAAAAAGGAGAAGAGAGGAGAGAAAAAGGGGGAAGAAGGGAGGGAGAGAAGAGGAGGAAATGGGAGAGAGGAGAAGAGGGGAGGAGAGGAGAGGGGGAGAGGAGAGAAAGAAAAAAGAGGGGAGGCATGGGAAATGGATAAAACCCATGCACAGGCTTCTTAGATCTGGGATGGCTTTGAGTCAACCTTAGCTCAGTGTGAGCTTACATCTCCTTTGAAAAGAGCTATAGAGTGAGTTTGTGTTTTCTGAGTCTGGGTCACTTCAATGTAATGCTTTTCAGATCCAGTTTCCTAAAAAGTCCACAGTTTACTTCCCAGCTCTCACATTTAAAAAGCTGGTTGTACCTACTGAGGATGCAGGGATGGAGGTCCCGGAACCTGCTGGATAGCTAACCAGCGGAATAGTCAACATCAAGGCTGAGTGAGAGACTCTGTCTCAAGAAATAAAGTGGAGAGCAGCTGAAGAAGACACTTGTTGTCATTCTCTGGCATCTACATGCATGTGCACCATCATATACATACATACATACATACATACATACATACATACATACATATACATATACATACAGAGAGAGAGAGAGAGAGAGAGAGAGAGAGAGAGACTGAGGGGAAAGGAGAGACAAGGGAGGGAGAAGGAAAGGAGGGAATATTTAGATCCTCGAAAGTTTTCTGTGGAGGAAGAACATTGGTCTAACACAGCAAGGCTCCCAAGCCACACAGAGCTTTCCCTGGGCCTGAAGCCCTCTCACCTGTTCCTTTTAGACTTCTCTGGTACAGGAAAAAAATTTAGCAACTCCTGGCTCTCCAGAGAACAGCTAGGAAAATGCGGCTGGATGCCAGGGAATATTCACTAAATCCTGAGAGAGGCTGGCATGGACACAGACATAGAGAGCAAAGTGCATTCAAGTGGATGTCTCCTAAGTCAGGGCCTGGTCTTTTCTTAAGGGCACTGACCCTGAGGTAACCAGCACTTCCCACACAGGGAAGTCACAAGTAAGACAGCATAAACTGGGCTCTCTGTAAAGGAATTTTAATCCAGTGACATGACTGCCCTAGCAAGGGATCATATCCAAAGATGATCTAGGTCTGTGTGAGTCAGCTGGAATACAGATATACATTTAATCCCAGAAGACAGAGGCAAGCAGATCTCTAAGTTCAAGGCCAGCTTGGCATAAACCAAGTTTCAGGTAAAGAAAAGTTTAGGTCCAATACAAGACTTTAATCCCAGCACTCAGGAGACAGAGACATGGAGACCTCTGAGTTCTAATCTGTCAGTTTTATTCAGTCGGTTGAGTTCAGTGCAGTGGAGTTCAGTCAGCTGGGAGTCAGTGTAGTGAATGCAGTGCAGTGGAGTTTGTTCATGAGTTCATGCAGTTCAGTGTAAGCCAGCCAAGGCAATTGAAGCCAGGAGAATAAGGAGGAGCCAGAGGATTAAAACAGATTGCCAGAGTTAGTTTGAGGCCAAGGAGAGCAATTCAGTGAGAAACTGAAAGAAGCCAGATCGAATCAGTCAGCTTGGAGAGGAGTTTGAGCTCCAGAACAGCTGGATTGAACCAGCCAGCCAGAGTTAGAAAGAAATAGAAAAGGTGAGCTTATTCAGGGCTCTTTACTAAGTTCACTGCACTACACTTTTTTTTTCTATGTCTGGCTGTAGTCACAACACCTCTTTCTTGTAATGGGACAGCATCTCTTCCCCTGTCCCCAGCAAAATTCATTCCTGCAAGAGGCAGTAGGGAAAAGAAAAGATTGAGAGAGAATGTTGTCAGTCAGCAGCTGTCTGATACCAAACACAAGATGAGATGAGAAGAAATTCTTCAAACCCTGATCTCTGGGCAACTTCCAGCTCCCTTCACGTCTGATGCCAGCAACAAGTGGGTAGGTGGGTTCACAGCTGGTGGCACCCTGGGTGCCGTAGGACTTGGGTCTGCAGATCCTTTGGTCTGTGGGTGTTAGCCTATGAATCGTGTGTAAGCTTACAAAATCGAATGTTTCAGCCCTTGGCTGTAGCTGGTCTTGCAGCTTCCAGGCAAGCCTAGGTATCAGGATTCCTAGAAAGCCAGAGTTCCTTAGATCTTGTTTGGGGCTAGCAGTCAAACTTCAGTATCAAGATTCCTTGGCCCTTAACCCTAGGCTGTGTGACAGCCCAGAACCTGGGGCGTGTGAGACCTTTGATCCGAAGGACTTCACCGTTCTCTGGCCTCAAGTTTCTCTTCCCTTTCTCCTCAGAACCATCAATCCTGAAGCGCAGCTCTCTGCCTCCTTTTGCCCCCAAACCCCACCTCTGTTCCCTGCCTCCCTGGCCTGGCCACGTTTGAAATGTCCAGCTGCCTCTACTCGGCTGTCAGCAGGCAGCTGCCTGCGCGCTCACAACTGGTCCTGCTGAGGGCTCAGCTGCTGCTGAACAGGACTGGTCTGGGCTCCCTCCAGTTCTATTCCTTCCCATTTCCCACTCAGCTCACCACTAAAAGTGGAGAAGGAGAAACGACCTAAGAGAGATAGATTTGTATCTGGCCTAGTGTTGGGGAAGGCATTACCGGAGGGTTTCTCCCAGGGGACTCATGGAGCCTCAGCAGCCTGATTGTGTAGCCCGAGAAGCCTTTTCTCTTAGCATCAGCGTAGCTCTCAGAAGCTGTTTGGTTCTGCTTAATCACTTACTCCCAGTTGTAGTAGTTCCTCATCTGGACACAAGGGGGTGCACGTCAGACTTCATCAAACCTTTCTGAGCCAGTGCTTGCAGGACTCAACAGCCAGTGCTGGCACACGGGTAGTCTGACTATCCTTTTACTCAGATCAGCAAGTGTTCTGAGAGAGTTCAGTGGCTACCATTAGGGTATCAAATTACCACATCCCTTAATCTCTTCGCTTGTTTACAGGAAAATGAGCACCAGCCGTGCTTAAAATACAACTCAATAAATCGAGCATAACACTGATTTCTTGCATATATGTGTATGTGTGCATACATGTTTCTGTGCGCACAGGTGCACATTCAGGTGTATGTATGTGTATGTGGAGGCCAGAGGTCACCCTCAATGTTGCTCCTCAGGAAATAGCCAACTTGCTTTTCTGAAACACAGTCTTTCATTTTTACATGGAAAGTTTGCTAAGTGGATTAAACCAGCCAGAGAGCAAGCCCCAGGAATCCATCTATCTTCGCCTCCCTGGAGCTGGGAGTACAGGAGTGTACCATGCCTGACTTTTTTATGTTTCCTGAACTCAAATCCTCATTATTGCACAGGAAGCACTGAATGGCTTCACCTAACAGTGAAAAGACTGTCAGAGTGCCCAACAGCTGCCCAAAGCTCATAGGCTGGGGTGCTGGGGGGTGGGGGGTGGGGGAGCTTAACCTATCTATTTATTTATCTCTGGGGACCCTTACCTGTCTGTCTGTTTCTTTCTTTATTTATTTATTTACTTACTTATTTAGCACATGTATGTGCGTGTGTTCACGTTCACTTGTGTGTGAATATTCATGTTTGTTGAACTGAGAATTTTTCTTGATTCTTCACCACCTTATTGACTGAGTCAATAGTTTTATGTCAACTTGACACAGCCAAAGTTATCTGAGAGCAGGGAACCTCAATTAAGAAAATACCTCTGGGGGCTGGCGAGATGGCTCAGCGGATATGAGCACTGACTGCTCTTCCGAAGGTCCTGCGTTCGGATCCTAGCAACCACATGGTGGCTCACAACTATCTGTAATGAGATCGGACGCCCTCTTCTGGTGCATCTGAAGACAGCTACAGTGAGCTACAGCCAGCAGGGCCGGAGCGAGTGGTCCCCGGCAGAGGTCCTGAGTCCAACTCCCAGCAGCCACACACATGATAGCTCACGGCCATCTGTACAGCTTCAGTGTAAGATCAGGCTCTAGGTAAGCCTGTATGGCACTTTATTAATTAGTGGTTAATGGGGGAGGGTTCAGCCCATCGTGGGTGAGGCCATCCCTGGCCTGGTGATTCTGGGTTCTCTAAGAAGGCAGACTGAGCAAGTCATTAAGAGCAAGGCAGTAGCCAGCACTCCTCCATGGCCTCTGCACTAGCTCCTGCCTCCAGGTTGTTGCCCTGTTCCAGTTCCTGCCGTGACTTCCTTCAAGTGATAAACAGCAACATGAAAGTGTAAGCCAAACAAATTCTATTCCTCCCCAACTTGCTTTTGATCACGGTGTTTCATTGCAGCAACAGTAGTTCTAACAAAGACAGGCAGGGTCTTAGCAAACCCAGAGCACAATATAGGGTAGACTGGCTAGCCAGCTGCCTCAGGGGACTCTTCTTTTTCCCACTTTTCAATTACAGGCAGGCTGTCATGCCCGCCTAGCATTACATGGGTCCTAGAGATCTCAACTCTGGGCTCTGGATTATGCAGCTATCTCCCAATTAGACATTTGTAGAGGGATTTTACTCCAGCAATATGGTTACTCTGGCTGGAATACAGACACATGCTTAGTACACACTTGTAATCCCAAACAATGAAGGTGAAGTTGGTTTGTAGAAGGAAACACCGGTGTTTGAAAGTGATGTCTAATTGAGTGGCAGACAAAGTGATGAGTCAGAGAAAGAGTACACAGAATAGGATATGCCCAAGTCTCGCAAAACACAGAGGGAAAGAGGGGAGGGAGAAAATGGAGGCTATCTAAGAGAGAAGCAGAGCAGAGAGGGAGGAGAGAGAAGGCGATTATGCTGGGATGGTTGAACAGAGACAGGTTGCAGAGAGAGAACAAGTTAGACATGGGTGAAGACAGAACAAGTCAAAGAATGAGAAGGAGCCAGAAAGTTAGAACATATTGCTAGAGTTAATCTGAGGCCAAGCAGAGCAATTCAGTTAGAAGCTGAAAGAAGCTAGTTTGACTCAGTCAGCATAGAGAGGCACTTTGAGCCAGAATAGCTGAGTTGACCAGCCAGCCAGAGACCAGAAAGCACTAGAAAGGGTGAGCTTATTCAGCAGTAAGTCTCAGAGGCTGAAAACACTCTAGGCCTGGATAAGATTGTACGGAGGCTAGAAGCTTCCAGGACTAGGCCTAGGTTAGTAGACGGAGGTAGTAAGCTTTGGAGACAATTACTTCGGGTGAATAAAAGTTACTTTACAGTCATTTCTAGAATGTTTGTCATGGGACTGTGTTCCTGCTTCATTGACTGCAGAATGCTATTAGGACATCCTCAGAAGCAGCAGGCTGGGCCACACTGAATACCTGCACATGGGTGGAAGGGTTTAAAGGATCGTAGCAAGTTTGATGGAGATTCTGACAAATGTTGGCCACATCCTGTGCTCCATCAGTGAACCAAATATTCATGCTGTCCAAACACCCAAGCTCGTTTTCTTTGGGATGCTCATGGTCAGAAACTACATCTACTTGTAGAACAGGAATCCTTGGTGCTTCACGGGAGATGGTCACACATTAAGCCCTTCTTCTCGATACACAGATTTCTTAGTTCTGGGATGGATTGGGGTCAGCCTTGGCTTACTGTGAAGCTTACATCTCCTTTGAAAAAGAGCTGCATGTTTTTCTTTGTTTCCCGAGTCTGGGTTACCTTACTCAGTATACTTTACTGGTCCATCCTATTTCCTGTATATTTTGTTATTTTAATTTTTTTACAGCTGAATGAAATTTCACTGTGTGCATGTATAGCAAACTTGGATTATCGGTTCCTCTGTTGATGGATTTCCAAGTAGCTTCTGTCTTCTACCCACTGTGAAGAACCTGACATCAACCACAGATGTGCAGTTACACCCAGGCACTTTAGAAACGAATCACATAATTAATTTTTTGAGAAAACTCCCTGCTGGCATCCATAATGGCTGCACCAGTTCCCACACCCACAGTTGACTAAGGAGTACTTCTTCCCACACCTCCTCACTAAGCATTTGTTGTTGTTTGCTTTATTGATCCTAACCGTCCTGACTAGGGTGCAATGATGTATGAGGATGGAGGGACGTGTGCCACAGCATGCATTCAGAGGCCAGTTCACAGGGGCTGCTTCTCTTTCTAGAGGATCAAACTCAAGTCTTCAGGCTCTGTGGCCTTAAACACTGAGCCATCCAACCCACAGGCCCAGCAATTGAATATTAAAGAAGTTTCCATTTATGTTTCCATAATCGATAAGGATATTTATTTAATATTTTTTAAAAGAACACATTGGCCATTTGTGTTTCTTTTGGGAACTGTCATTAGCACACACACCCCTTTTGTTCTTCTGCAGCTTGGGTTGCCTTTATGTTTGTTTTTCAGTTTTGGTTTTATGGTCTTGTTATTTAATTTTTACAGCTCTTTATATATTCCAGACATCAAGCCCCTATCTGAGATTTACCATCAGGGATTTCCTCTCATAATATAGACTATTTACTCTGTCAATAGTTCCACCTGATAAATAGAAACTTTTTAAACTTTTTTCATTTTATTTTTCATGTGTCTGTGTATGTATATTTAAGTGCAGACAGAGGCTGGAGTTACACACAGTTTCAGCTTCCTTGTGTGTGCTAGGAACTCAACACAGATCCTCTGAAAGCCTCTGAGGGGCTCTCAACCACCAAGCCGTCCCTCCAGCCTGTAAGCAGAAAGGCTTCTGGTTCAAGAGCCCTGTTTCTTGCTTTTGTGGTATCTTGAAGTATGTCCTGTATTTTCCTCCAGCAGGTCCAGCATTCTGGGTTTTAAGTTAAGGTCTTTGGCCCACTTTTCTAGAGTGGATTAACGAAGTAGAAAGACTTACCCCACGGGCCTGAGGCCCCAGACTGAATAAAAAGACTGCCAGCTTGCCACCAGCGTCCCTCTGGTCTGGCTTCCCGACTGTGGATGTAAGATGACCAGATACTTCCTGCTCCTGTTGCCATACCCTCCCTGCCGTGACAGGCTGTAGCCCCTGGAACTGTGAGCTACAATAAATTCTTTTTCCTTAAGTGATTTTCATCAAGTAGTGGCTTGTTGCAGAAATGAGACAAGTAAACAGTATTGGCTGCCTGGCTCCAAATCTCCTAATTGACAGGAACCCTGCAATGCCCAGCTCCTAGGTACATGGCCACCATCAGGAACAGTGCGACAGGCTGAAGCAGGAGGATTACAGTCAGCCAGGGCCATACAAATGATCTTGTTTTTTTTTTTTTTTTTTTTTTTTTTAACGGATGGAGTAGGGGTTGGGCAGGTGGGGGTAGTATGGACAGGAAGCCCTTGCGACACATCTTCAAATCTTGAAGTACATGTAAAACCTAATGCAAATACTTTCTAATTGCACTAGTTTTTAGTGAAAATCTTCCACACTGAAGACCCTGACTGCAAACCCGCCATAGAGCAGAGGGACCTTGCATCCTAGGCTCAGATCTGGGCTCCAAACCCAAGTCCCCATAGCTTTCTAAGCAGGTGGCTAGAAATGATGTTCTACAGGTATGTCCAACCTTCTGACAGGGGCAAGAAAGGAGTCTTCTATGAGGTTCACACCCGAGAACCACGAATTGAATAACCACACAAGTCGGCAGAAGAAACCTTACACTGCTCTAAATAAGCTTTAGACTTTTGTGCCAGGCCACATTTGTAGCTCTCCTGGGCGTTAGTAGCCCACAGGCTGCAGGCTGGACACTCCGACCTACGCAGTGTTCCTTTGATATTAGCTGGCTCCATTTGTCACCCGAAGAAGGCTGGGGTTGGGAGCCAAGAGCAAAGCAGCCCAGTCACCTGTACCATGGCACAGGACTTCATGCTCGACCCGAATCCTGAAGATGCCTACTTGGCCTTCTCTGGAGGTCAGGGTGTTTCTGCAGTTCTGGGGATCGAACTCCTCCATCCGTTCATAAGGCAAATAGCAGTAGCTGTGCCCAGAGGGACCACAGGGGGAGAGCGGGGAGGGGGAATCATATAGCTGGTTCGCCATCGGGGTATACCCCAGCCCTTCCCCAGCGGGACTCAGATTTCCCATGGGGTCTGAGGCCCCCATCATAGCCCATCACCCCTTGCAGGTTCCTTCTATCCCTTATTCCTTGGGGCTAGCATTCACTGAGTGGTATCCATCCATCTGCCCATCCCACAAAGTGCTGACGTGTGTTCAATAAGGCGACCTAGGACTGTATCCACCACTTGGCTTCTAACCCACCACCAATGGAAACCCGAGAGAGCTCGCATCATGAGTCTAGGGGAGGGGCTTTCCACGCAAATTTCCCCAGCCCCAGTACCTCAGTGGCACCGGCAATAAAAAAGCCTCGGTTGGTCTAGATCCCACTCACACCGCAGAAGCAAAGAAAGACACGCCTTGTTCTGGTGGTTTTGTCAGGTTTTTTTTTCGTTTTTGTTTGTTTCGCTGCGTTTTGAACACTAGGGCTTATTTTCAAACAGCACACGGTTGGTCTGCAGAGCGGGACCAGGCTGGGCCAGTGTGCAGGCCCTGCCCAGGGCAGCTGCCAGAAGAGGACCCAAGCCCTGCTCGGTGGCACGGCCAAGCGTCAGGCAAGTGTGGCGGTGGCTCTGCACCCCCGGCCCGCCCTGAACATGCGGGCATCGGGAACTCAACTAGGGGGCGACACAGCAGCTTCGGGAACACTGGAGAAGTCCACTGAACTGGATCGGACGGCTCTTTGGAAAAACCACCTCATCTTTGGGGGGTATACACCACTTGGCTTAGGTTTCCGCTCCCCAATTTCCCGACACTTTTTCAAGAGTTTCAAAACAAAACAAAAACAGAAAAAGAGAGGAAGAAAAACAAAGAGAAGAAAAGCACACATCTTTTGGGAAAAGGTTCTTCACACACCGGAAGGCTGCAGAGGCTCCTCCGTCACTGCACCCGCTCTGTGAAATTCTCCGGGAAGACGCCGCGGCATTTCTCCAGTTCCTTGTGCTGATTCCAGTCGCTCTCCTTCACACCCATGAGCCAGCCTTCATCCTGGGGCCAACAGAGCACCGGTAACACAGGCGCACCCTTCCAGCACTCACCGGGACGCTAGGACCCATGCAGACCTGGGAGGAGCCAACCTCAGAGGAGCCAGCCTGCCTGCTATTCAGCATCCTCTGTGCCTGGGCACTGCACTGGACTAAGCCTGAGCTGCGTCCTCAGCCCTGACCCATAAGCATCTGCTGCTTGCAGAGGCATCCCTCTTAGGATCCAGACCCTCTAGATCCAGCAGACAGCCAGCACCTGCCACATGCAGCTGCCGCCCGCCCCTCTCACAGCTCTGACAAGAGCCAAGTCTCTTTCACCTGTTCTGGGACGGGGTCCACAACGAAGCCGGGCTGTAGGCAGTGACAAATGATAGCTGTCACACTAACTACTCCATTGTTCTTCCAGACAGTCCTTGGAACTTAAAATACCTGCCTCAGCCAGAAGTACAAACTGATGTAGGGTCTCATAGTCTAGTTCGATGGCAGAGGATCCTGGACACATTTCCCTTGTTCTAACACACCCTCTCCTCTCCTCTTCTTGTCCCCCTGTCTACCCGCTCACTCCCCCGCTCCCTCTACCCCACTTCCCGGCTGAAGCTTCCTTCAGAGCCCACAGCTTTGTCAACTCTAAGAAGCCTGGAGGGTCTTCTGACTCCTGTGTGTCTCTCTGGACCCGGGTTTCCCAAATCCTAACGACTTCCAAGAGGACCCCCAACTGTCACCCCAAGTCTTCAGACTTCTAGAAACATCTGGAAAGTTCCTTAAGTACTGACAGTTAAGAACATCTAGCCAGACCTGTTAGCGTAGCCGTAGGCTTGTATTCCTAGCTCTTCTGGAGGATGATTGCAAGTTCAAAACCAGTCTGGACTAGAATGAGTCCAAGGGCACCTCTGGACAATTTAGTGAGACTCTGGCCCAAAACTAAAAATTAAAAGAGAGGGCTGAGGATATAGCATGGTGGTAGAGTATGCATGTGGCCCTTGATTCAATATAATACCCAGCACTGAAAAAAAGAAAGGAAGAAAGAAAAAAGAAAGAAAGAAAGAAAGATGAAAGGAAGAAAAAAGAAAAAAAGAAAGTGAGGTGACCCCATGGCTTGCTGCCAAGTCTAAAACCCTGATTTAGATCCCTGGATCCTCTGTGGTAGAAAGATCGAAAACTCCTGTAAATTGTTGTCTGACCTCCACACATAGCCTATGTCATATTCATGTACACACACACACACACACACACACACACACACACACAAATAATGTGACAAAAATTTTAAAACCTCTAACAGATGTGTTTGGCATTTAGACACTGTGACTGACAGCTGCCGCCAGCCACAAAGTTCATGCTTGAGAACTGTGCAAGCAAGCTGAAAAGGTAAAAAACAAAAACAAACAGACAAACAAATCCCATACTACTGAGAACTGGGATGTGGGTGAGTTGGCAGGGTGCCAGTCTGACCCATGCACCAGGTTCTATCCCCAGCACCACATGAACCAGGCATGGTGGTGCATGTCAGGGATCCCAGAACTCTGGAGGTCAAGGCGAAGGAAGGTCAGGATTCCAAGACCATTCTCAGCCACGTGGTATGTTCCAGGCTAGCCCTAGAAACATGAGACCTTGTCTCAAAACAAACAAACAAACAGAATCTCATAATGTCCTAAAGAAGTTTGCTCCTTTATATTGGGTTTGCATTCCTAGCTATCCCAGGACACATGAGGACCACGGGCTACAGGCCAGACATGTCTGCCAGAAGGTCCTGGATCCATTCTATTACAGCCTCTGATTCCATCTTACTCTTCCCTCTCACACTAACCCTCAGGGGTTTTCTGTGCAGGCCCTCGCTGCTGCAGTTACAGTGACTGTCCCAAAGCTGGCACCTCCCTGGATCTTTGCAATTTTATTCTAACATTATCTGTGTTCTTACAGATTTTTTTTTATCGATCTCTTCTATATATCCTCTCCCAGCCCCTCCAGGACCCATACACAACCACCCTGTTGGCTGTGGCCAGGGTTCATGCTTCTCAAAATCTCACCCAGCTAGGAAAGACCCACCGAGGTGGCCAGTAGATTCCTAGGGCTTTAGAAGCAGCAGGAGATGGGGCCAGAGAATTGACTTGGTTAGTAATATCCTTGCCACTTAAGCCTGAGGATCTGAGTTCCAAGCCCAAAACCCATGTAGAGGGATGTATTATAAGCCAGCAATCAAGTAGAGTCAGGTTTACCCTATCTTAAAAAGTATAAGGTAAGTGGCTCCTAAGGAACAGAAACTAAGGTTATCTTCTAGCCTACACACACACACTACAGCAGTAGATTCGAGCCTGGGCACTCCCCATAGCTCAGCCCATACCTACTTAGGGCAAGAGGCCAACCATACAGAGTAAAGCCAGCCTAGACGGCCAACGTGAGCCTAGCGCTCCATCACTGCAGGCCTCAAGGCCAAGAACAAGGCAAAGACAAGAAAGAAACTCAGATGCAAAAGTCAGCAGGGCAGCTGGAAGAAATGAAATGCACTAGCACTGGCTAAAAAGAGAGGACGGATGGGACAGGGAGAGCAATATGAATAAGATTAAAGAAAAGAGATGGCAGGTAATTGGCAGCCTAGACATACCCTGCGCCATTGGGCCTCTGTTGCCCCCTGCTGGCCATGCCCACCATTGCATCAGCAGCGGGGGTGGGGGACGTGGAGGGAGAGTGGAATCCCCACACCCTAGGCTCACCTGCTCCTCTGGGTTCTGGAAAGGGATCACCAGCACCACATCACCAGCTTTGAGTTGCAGCTCGTCAGTGTCCGTGGCCGTGTAATCATGCTGGGCTTGCACCTGCAAAAGTTGGGAGAGCACGTCAGGGGTCTATAACCCTCCATCTAGCCTGCGTGCGCTTGTGTGTGTGTGTGTGTGTGTGTGTGTGTGTGTGTGTGTGTGTGTGTGTGTGTGCTGTACACCAGCGACAGCATAAAGTAGACTTAGAGGCTATGTTCTAAGTGGGCCACAGGGCTCCTGGGCTAAGTGTCTAGTCCTGCAAACAAGGGTGACCCCCAAGGCACCTGAGACAAAGCCTACGCTCACCTTGAACATGAATCCCGGGGGCAGGTCCAAGCGTCCAGTCCCAGCGCTGCCCTCCACGGCACCATTCACAGTTGCTGAGAAGGTCTCCACCACCACAGCCGGAAGAGAGCTCTGGGGATAGGGGACGAGTCAGCTGGACCAGTGGCCAGGTGGGAAAAGCCACAGGAAGTAAGGAAGGGGTTGTGTTCGTGTGTCTTGTGCCAAACTACCCTGCCCGGTGCTCTTCCAGAGAACTGTGGCCTGCACCAGCATGAGTGAGGAACACAGGGAAGCTGCAGACCGGCAGAAGACAGACAGCACTGGGCAGACAGACAACAGGGGCAAAAAAAAACAGGGCATGGTCCCTGCCATCTTACGGAGGTTGCTTCACTGGCTGCTGTCTCCCCTGGCTCCTGGGCTCCACCCACCACCTCGGAGGCCTCTGCTGGCTGCAACATAAAACGCCAGCAAGGGAATCAGATACAGAGGGGGACAGATCCACAACACACCACAGGAGGGCTGCGTGCAAGTGGGAGGGCCACAGGGATTGGCCCGGCTGGCCTAGAAATGTGTCTCACACAATCCTGGAGCATCCGGCAGGACAGGCAGATGGAGAGAAAACGCTGGCTGACGCAGAGAGGGAGATGAGTGTGTAGAGAATGGGCTACACCTTAGTGAATGGCATACCCCTACCTTTGCCTTACAAGCCCTTTCCTCTAAATACCCCGCTTCATCCTGCCCATTCTGCCAGCCCCTAGCTAGAGCCTGCTGGATGTCCTGAATGTACCAAGCATGCTTAGGATATCAGGCAGGATCTCCAGTCCCAGATGCTGCCTTCTCCACAGAACACTACATTAGACCACGACAAAGGCTCCACTGTGGGCTAACCTCTACCAACACCCAGACGCAACCACTTCGGAGCACTGGATCCTAGTTATTCAACCTTCCGGCCCTACACTTCCTCAAATGTAGCAAAGACAAAAGTTATGATGAAGACAAGAAAACTCTGGGAAATGTCTAGAATAACCTGCTATAGGTCGTCCAAAATGTACCCCCCCCCCGTAGGGGTTACTTTGAGGTAAGTAGGAGAAAGATGTGACTTGAGCCATGATCACCCACCTTAGAGACCCCCTAGCGACACCATCCCAGGGCCACCAGGCCTTGTCCGTACTGTGCATTTCCTCTGGCTCTTTGTCCATGCTACACCCCAAAGATGGGAAGCAGCCAGATGGGAACGGGAGGAGGGAGCACTTACTTGGGCAGGCCCTGGCTCGGCTGTCTGGCTGGGCCAGGAGACAGCAAAGCTGCCCTCAGCAGAACTGGGCTCCCCCGAAGGCAGGATGCCAGCTTGACTCTCTGTGGGCTAGTGACAGGCCACCAAGATGGGGGAGGGGTGAGAAGGCCAGGTGGGAAAGGCATATTGGACAAGGGCAGGAGACAAGAGAGGGTAGTCTTCAGTGCCCAGCAATAACAAGGGATATGGCTTGGGGTAGCAGCATAGTCAGAATTCTGTGGGGTCAACAGCCTCCCATTCCTCTTGTCCTGCCACTACCAGGGAGTCAGGCAGGTGTGACATCACCACGCAGCATAGCATCTACCAAAATGGCCAAAATGGCCCTGCCAGCCCACCCCAGCCTTATTTCTCTGATGAATGCAGAAAGACTATGTGTGAGGCTCTGTGTGTGTGTGTGTGTGTGTGCACATGTGTGTGCATATGCATGTGTGTATCTGTGTATCTGTGTGTCTGTGTGATGTCCATGATGCTTGTGCCCATATGTGGAGGCCAGCGGTCGGTCCATCTCTTCTGTCTTCCTCAGACACTGTCTGCTTCACTCTTTGGGGGTGGGAGGGCAGTGTCTCTTATCTGAGCTTGGCTCTCACCATTTCAGCTAGACTGGTTGACCAGCAAGATCCAGAGACACACCCCCCCCAATCTCTGCCCCTCAAACTTGTGTCACCATGCCTGGTATGTTTTAAATGGATTATTATTATTATTATTATTATTATTATTATTATTATAATTTGTGTGTGTGTGTGTGTTTGTGTGTGTGTGTGTGTACACACCACATGTGTACAGAGGCCTGTAGAGCCTAGAAGGCATCAGATCCCCTGGAACTGAGATTAGAGGTGATTGTACACCACTTGATAGGGTACTAGGACTAGAACCCAGACCTCTGTAAGAACAGTAAATGCTCTTAACTACTGAGCTGAATCTCCAGCCCAATGCCTGGGATTTTTTTTTTTTTCAAACTCAGCTAGCACTTTACAGGTCGAAGCTCTTTTATAGAAACTCTTGAGTCCCCAGAGTCCTGTTGGCCCTTTCTAGATAGTGTCCTGGAACCCTGATTTTGTTATCACCAATTGTGAACGCATTCCTAGTGTGCATCTCTGAGCCTGTGTGAGTCTTTGAGTCTCTAGAGATCCTACGGGTGCTGGGTCCCCCGAAAAACTAAGCTTTCTAATACTTCGCTGTAGTCAGGACTTTTTGACCAGATGGCCATTTTAGATGACCGGCTGGCTACTTGACAAGGTAAACACCTGCAAGTCCTGAAATCTAACCAACGTAAAGACCCAGTCTTGAGCTACCAAGGAGCCCCATTACCAAGGTCCTGATAACGAGATGCAGGCTCCCTGCCCCACTGTGCTTATGAGCACAGATAAGCAAGTGTGTCGTAGGGAGACTGGGTAGAGGGGTGAGTGGGGCTTTGCACAAAGACAGGCAGCCTCCAGGGGTGTGCAGGCACTGGTTCAGAACAAGTGTGTGGCTTACCTCCCAGAGGTCCCATGGAATTGACTGAGGCAGCAGTAACAGGAAAAGGACAGAGTCAGTACACAGGTTAGAGACGGGGGAGCAAGCACACCAAGGGACCCCACTCACACCCCAACCCTGCAGGGTCCAAGCTTGGCTCTAAGGGCTTCAGAACCCAGCTCAGGGAGGCCCACAGGGTACCTAATGAAGGGGCGGGATGCTGGAATGGCCTGAGGTTGTGAGACGTGCCCTGAGGAAGAGCAGCCCAGCTAGGCCACATCTGCTCTACATCCAAAGGAAGTCAAAAAGGCTGAAGGACAGAGGTAAGGGCTAGCTAGCTCACTGGGCAAAGGCCTCACCCCCCCCAAAGACTTGAGCCTATGTGGTTCACACCAGCACAAGGCTTGGTCCTGAGGCTGATGGGCTACGGGCATTGGTGGACACAACCAACCTGACCAGAGGGTGTGGGTGCCTTCACAGGGCTTGCCACTGGTGGAAGGGGCTCGAAGTCCAGGTCTAGTAGACTGGCCTGCTCTGAGAAAGGCCCAGGGGCCTCAAACTTGGTGATGGCACAGCAGAGGAAGGAAGCAGTTAGTAACAGATTGGGTCTCTGCCTTGTGCACACAGAGGAACCACACACACGCACATACACACACACACACACACACACACTGTCTACAACTACACAAACTAGTACTGGCCCCCACCTATGTGAAGATATCTGATCACAACTAAGACATCCAACTACTGGCTGGTTTTTATTGCTGTTGTAGTTGCTGTTGTTTTGGTTTTGGTTTGTTCTGGTTTTGTTTTGTTTTGTTTTGTTTTGTTTCAGCCAAGATCAGATCACTCCCTTCTCATCTCTGCCTTCTGTTCCCATAAGCTCACCTGACCTTGCCCCTGGGTATCAAGAGTAGCACAAGACTGTGGCCCGGTCTGGACACGCCCACCTCAGTCTCCCAACCAAGAGGCCAAGGCCAAAGGCCTGGCACCCAGCCACGTCACCCTCTGGGACACCCCAGCCTGTCATTCAGCTCTAGGGATGAGGAAAGACTTAGCAGCATACGCACCCCAAGGGTGTCTTCAGTATGGGATCTCAGTGTCACAGCACCCACAGCCACCTCCAGATTCCCTTCTAGGGAACCCGGCGGCAGCCCAGCCATAAATGTGAAGCCAGTATTTCAACAATATAAAGCTCCAATGTACCCCAGACAAACACATCACGGGAGGTGTCTCCCCAGGCCTGTGAGGGAGACCCCTGAACAAGTCAAGAATAGCTGACTAGGGTACATGCTCAAGGCCAGGAGGATGTTGGACAATGCCACCGTGCGAGGATGAGTTGACTGAAAGAAACCGCAGTCTTGCTTTGCTGGTGGTTTTTCTCCTCAGAGCTATGGCAGATTTCATCCCAGTCTAAGCAGGAAGGTGGATCAGGGTGATCCTCTTCTGACTTCCACTTGCTTTCCATGAGAGCCCAACTCTGAGAGAGGGCGTCCCAGGCCTGTGCCCATCCCAAGGCTCCCATCAAGAAAGGCTGGAAAGTTTGTAATGTGGCCTGTGGCTCTTCAGAGGAACCTCTACAGTCCTGAGCACACTAAGGACCGGATGGTGCACATTTGGGCCGGGTCAAGTGGACTCACTTCCCAGAACAAGTGGCCTCAGGTTGACCTTAGACACGTTCCTTCTTTCCTTCCAGTCCGACCCCATCCAAAAGCTGTGCTGGAGATGTCATGGCCTCAGGACTTTTAAGTGCATCCCATTCATGGGATGTAGGCACCTCTGTCACACAGCCACCAACCTTACCCCTTCCACGCTTCTTAGAAATCACCCAAGCCCAGTCAGTAATATACCCAAAGTGTTATAAGCAGAGGCCCCCAGTCAGGGAGCTGCTTGTCTCTCAGTCCTGTCTGTGGCAAATGACTTCCCCACACAAGACCAAGAGACTGCGCACCACATCACACCAAGCAGCCTGTTGGCACCATGGACAACATGAGCCCACCTCCCACTCATGCAATACCAACCCAACGTTCTCTTTCACTCACTAACAACCGGTAGCCCCCACTCCCTGAAGATGAACATAAAAACAGCAAGCACAGCATGCAATGACATGGGGGGTGGGAAGTACATGGAGCCTGCTGGGCCACTGTGTGGCTCTGTCTGACACATGGCCATGGGACAAATTGTTGATCAGGTCCCTCAACAGATAAATGGAGTATGTCCCTTCACAGGGAACGTTTGAAAAATCAAACAAGATGGTATAATTAAGTAGCTATACCACCTCCTCTCAGCATCCGCTAGCTCCCATGGTAACCCATCTCTCTCACCTTAAACACATGCTGGTCACCCGCCCAGGTACCCTCAAGCCACAGGCAGACTCAGGAAGAAAGGGGAGGGTCCCAGCAACTACCTAGCTTGAAGATTATCAGCTTCTGTTATTTGCATAATATTACCAGACAGACTATTCCTACCTGCCTCTGTACCACCTTCCTGCACAGGGACTTTGGTTCGGCTGTGTAGTCCTAGCACGGGAGCCGAAGGCCCACCCTCTCTAGGTACCTTTTAGAGTGGCCACTGTTCTCTGTACCAAGTTGTTTCTTCCACACTCCCACCCTCAGACTCTGTCTCCCTTCTCCAGGAATCTGGGTTGTTCAAATAACCCTGGTGAAGTTAGAGTCTTGAGAGACCTGGGAAGGGCTCTAGCTAAGTCCCCTGGGGTCTGGACTAGCCACTTTCTCGAAAGGGAAGCCCTGCCTGGAGGCTTAAGATCACCTTGAAGCAGGGAACTGATCACCCTAGGCAGGTCTGACTGTGTGTCAGCCTACTCCGGTTTTAACAAGATGCTCTATCACCACAGAAGGCTCGCCCCTCTGGATCACCATCCGAGGGTGGGCATTTCATGACACAAACAGCCTCCTGATAGGTTATGTCTCTGCATCTTGGTCATTATAGAATCTAACAGGGCTCCGCCTGATTCCTAGCATTGCCAGCCACCAAGGAGTGAGCCAGTCCCTTCTGGCCTAATTTGGTTATCTCTAGCCAAACCAATGTCTCTGTGAGTCCTTCTCAGGCAAATGTTACCTGCACTAGGAAATACCCCATGGCTGCCCAACCATACCATGTTCCCCATTATAGCACCAATCACTGCGGATTGATCAACACCACGAGGAAACGGAGAAGACCTGTCACAATCAGGTCCCCTTATCTAGCCATGGTGCATGCTCGGATGGGTGGGGGGATGATGGTGATGATGGTGATGGTGGTGGTGGTGGTGATGATGATGATGATGATGGTAATGATGGAAAAGGGAGATGGATGGATCAAAAATGGAAGCTCCAGCCCATCTCTCCAGCCAAATTCTTGGCTCTTGAGAGTAGCTTAGAGTTTCAGGGTGGAGGATGAAAGATCATGCATGCTCTGAGAGAAAGAGTGATATTAGGGGAGAAGACTGGGCCGCGGTGGACACGGCTGACCTGGGAGGGGGTGGTCACGCTGATCTCAGGGACAAATGCGTCATCAAAAAGGCTGAGAATCTGCTCCTGCTTCATCTCCTTGGATGGGGTGTGTTTGGGAGGCGGAGGGACAGGTGGGCCTTTCCGGAGCTGTGGGCCAGCAAGGGGGAAGCGTGGAAGGCGTGTCAGAGTGTGGCACAGAGGAGATGAGAGAGACAAAGCCAAGGTTAAGTGAGTCACTCCTGGGCCACGGCCCCACCCAGGCCACTGGGGAGAATAAAAGAGTCACTGCTCCCCCTTAACAGAGACCAAGATGATAGGACACCCCATGGAGACCCCAAGACAGATGGCCCAAAACCACTGGGCAAAAAAGGAGGAGAGAGAGGAAGTGGATAGAAGCAGAGAAGGTAAACAGAGGAGGAGCAAGACCTGTCTGGTCCTGACCCCTAACATGCTCCATAGCCCATTGGGGGAACGTCTCCCCTGCCTATCTAGGAAGGAACTCAGAGTGAAAGTCCAACCCCACCCATCCACCCCACCACCCACCCACCCCTGCTAACCTCTGCCCTCCCACAAACCTTCCTTCCACCTCCCTAAAGGAGTCCCAGCTCAGGCTCAGGCTGTCCCTAGAGAAGTCAGCCTGAGCTAGGTCCCTGCGAGGACTTCCCATAAGCAGACCAGGTGGAAGACTGTCTTACGCTTGGTGTCTACCCACTTTCCTCCAGGACAATTAAGAACAGTCAGTGAACGGAAGAGTGGCCAGCACTTCCTGGGATCGAACCTCCCAATGGCAGCACACTACTCAGATGCGGGTTCTGACTGACGCTCTCCGGCATCACGGGCCTAGTTTCCCATGAACAGAAACTAGAGGACTTGCTCCTTTCAACCCCGCCCAGCTGCCGGCTCCTGGGACCTCGGCAGGAGCCCAGAGGGCTCAGTGGAACGGGACAGAATGGAGAGGACTGAGGCCATGCACCAGAGGCCGCCCGCCCCCCACCTTTCCTCGCTGAGACCATAGCTCTCTGTTCCTTTGATGATCATGTGAGACCACCTCATAGGGTTTTTCTCTCGGCCCGGAGTCCAGAGAGAAATTGGATACTCAGAGTCTGAACACCCAGGGCAACTGCCTAGAGAGAAAAGGTGCCGAGTCAAGGAAACGGGGACAGAGAAACGGGGAGACCTGGAAGGGGAAGTCCCGCCCGTCTATGGATGGGGACGTTTACAAATACCATTGTGAAGTAGACCAAGGCCACCAGGTTCAGGGTAGCCCATGCAGACTGAGGTCAGAACTGGTCCTCCATGGAGCAGAGCCCCAGGCTCAAAACCATTCAGGCCCAGGCAGGAGATTATAGAGAAAGAGGAGGGGATAACAACACAGGAAGAGTAAGAGAAGAAAACCAGGATGTAGAGATAACAGCCGTGCCTACCTGAGATGGGGACTTGGGGATGGTGGCCCCAGGTGAGGCCCCACTGGCCGGCTCTGGCTCATGGTTCACTCTGATCTCAGGGGTAGCAGCAGGAGAGCCATCTGGAGGAGGTGAAGGGCTCTTGTTTCCTTTTTCAGGGGCATTGTCACTGTAGAAGAAGGACAACCGGAGAGTGGCATCAACAGGACAGAGAACCAGAAGGCGTGGAGCCGTCTAAGAGCACCTGGCGGGTGTCCACAGGGAGTCACATGTGTGTATGCATGAACCCCGTGGATCCACATGTAGATCTGTGTGTACATGTGTGAGTTCCATGGATCCACAAGAGGACATGTGTGTACATGTGTGAGGCCCAGGGAGCCACATGTGAAGCTGTGCGCACGTGTGAGCGCAATGACCCCGTGTGTAAACCCGTGTGTGCATGTGTGAGCCCCACGGACTCACATGTGAAAAAAAATCATGTGTTGAAGGATGTGTCCTATGGATACACGTACTAGTCTATGTATGCCCT
Organism: Mastomys coucha; assembly: GCF_008632895.1. Lineage (NCBI taxonomy): Eukaryota > Metazoa > Chordata > Mammalia > Rodentia > Muridae > Mastomys > Mastomys coucha. The sequence goes on along the minus strand of NW_022196895.1, from coordinate 28,407,299 downwards.
ATAAATCCATATATGGAACCTCGGTGTGCATGTGAGCCCTTACCAATCCCTTTATGGAACCATGTGCATGGACAGAGTAGACGGGTAAAGACCAGGACATGCTTCTGTGTAATTCATAGGGGGCTTGCCTTGGAAGCACGGGCGCACCAGCGAGAACCAATCTCCTCCCCACCTGGGCCTCATAGCACAAGCAAGCCAGACATTCTAGAGGCAAAGTGAGTCTCTTTTCATCAGACAGCCGCCTGTTCACTTACCCTTCTTCCTAGCCTGCTCCGCACGCAGACCCCTCTACCATCTCCCCACCTGTCCCTTCCCAACTTCTCGGATTTGACCACAACCTGGGAGCCCTCAGGGGACTGCTACACTCTGGTTCCTCAGCTTAGTGCGCACCCTGGAGAAACATCCCCAGGCAAAGCTGGCATGGATGGACTGGTGGATTCACTGCAGAGAGGTGATAGTTGAAAGAGCGCCAAGTCCTGAGCAGCAGCAGGGTCTACTTGGGAACTCTCGGGGCTCAGGGACCTACACCTCAGCCACTGGATATGCAGGGATAGGGGATTCATCAGTGCGTGCAAAAAGCGGCAGTCAACTGCCATCACGGGCCTACTTAATTTAAATAAATTAGCATTACCGGCTCAGCTTCCAGGATCGCAATGGACACATTTCAGCGGCTCAGGAGCTACCTGAAGCAATCAGCTATGGCGTTGACACGTGAAGATCTACAACATTCTAGAAGGACCACTAGTACTGGTACCCCATATGCCTGGTCTGGGGCGGTCTTGTTTTATGGGGGTATACTTGCCTCCCTAAAGAATATATAGCAATGTAAAATATAGTGTACATGGGGAACGTTTTTAGCAGTGTGGCTCCTTGTCTCTGCTCAGTACCCTCTCCACCGGTATGCTGGCGGGCAGCAGCAGCCCACGGCTGACTTTAGCGTATGCAAAGAATAAGGCTAGACGAATCCTCAAACCACATGCCAGTACCTCCTACCTCCCTAGTATCCCAAGTCCTCCATGCCCTCCTGACACATGTCCCCAAGCAACAGGACACACGGGCAGGTTAGGGGTTAGTGGGCCCTTCAACAGGGCGCAGTCACAAGGCGCATGCGCAGTCAGGGCGGGGCCCAGAGGCCCGTGGCACTGCACTCAAGGCGGTACCTGTTCTTCTTTCTGCGCAGCCGTGAGAACAGTTTAGTTTTCTTTCTGTGGGGATGGCGGGGGGGTGGGGGGGTGGATGCTTCATTTGGAGAAGCCAGGGGAACGAGGCCTTCCTCTGCCACCTTCTCCTTCCTTCCTGCTCAGGGGCCTCTAACAAATAGCCACTACCTGTCCTCAGTCTGTCCTTCAGCCTGTCTCTGACCTTTACCACCTAGCCCATTTCTGGGCCTTCCCACACCAACTTCAGCCTGCAAGTCCTCTACCTTTCCTCACCCTTCCTCCCTCTGCTCCTCCCCCTGGCCTTTTCCACCTACCCCCAATCTGCCCTGGTGTCTCCTGCCTTTACTTCTGTCTTCTAGTCTCCCCTCCCAGGACCCACCCTCTGCCCTCAATCTGCACCCCATGTCCCTGTCTGTCCTGTGTCCCTGTCTGCCACCTATAGTTGTGACAGATCTTGGAAGGCTACAGGAGGCCAGGGCGGGGCACAAACGGGCAACCTAAGTGGAGAGTGTGGTCAAGAACCTGCTCATCCAGCTGAGCCTAACAATCTTTCCAACTGGGCCAGGTCTTTCTAAAGTGACGACAGACTAGCCTCACTCCCCCCCCTCGCTTCCCCATGCCCCCCAAAACACTTGTAGGCTCCTCTCTGTCCATTCCACATTTCATTTTCAGAGGAGAGAAAGGAATAAGACTGTTCATTGAAGCCCTCCAAAGTTCTGGGCAGCAGCCCAGTTACCCAAGAAGCAGAGACCTTGCTGAGCAATGGAATGATGCTTACAGCGCTGTCTACCCTCAACTCTTACACATACACAAACAGAGGGGTGGGGAGGCAGTGAGAGGGATAGATGAGAAAGGAAGGAGAAGGGGTGCAATCCCAGGCTCCAGGTTGTTTCTATTCCTTCCCCCTCACGATCTCCCTCAGGTGACAGGATCTCCTGGAGCCTTCCCAGGAAAGGCAGAAAAGGACAAAGGACCAAGGCACTGTTACCCTTCTTGGACCGTACCTTGAGCAAGAGGCAGGAAGGCCTGCATGCCCAGAACCACAGCCTTGTGTCAACAATGGAGCCCGGTCTCCATCTTGCCCTCTGCTCTACCAAGGCTCAGGGATCTGCAGGCTCCCTAGCCACATTCCTTTCTCCACAGAACAAGACTACAAGACTACAGGAGCTGTTTCCCTGATGCCAGGAGGCAGAGCCTGGAAGATTTCCAGAGGCCCAGGGCCAACCCGCAGAGACCGAGAAGGACAAGGAAGGGTCTCCTGAAGAAGCTACCTCTGTGGTGCTGACCCTTGAGTCACGGGGCCCCACTGACCTCACCGTCCCTGCCTTAACCCACCTGGGCTGGGCCTTGACTGTGAAGGTGTTGCTCCCGTGTTGCTTCTCTAGGCTGACCAGGACATCATTGAGGTTCTGATTGAGCTGCAGGAGAAAGAGTGAAGAGAAGCAGGCTTGGACGAGCACATCTTCTGCAGGAATAGTTCCTCACTCTCACTCCTTCCCCTGCGTCTCCCAGGAGCAACCTCCCCGACTCCACCAAAGGAAGACGGTATCAGCACAATGAACCCAGAAAACCAACTGATGGCACAGAAACCGGGGGATATGAGCTATATTGCTCACAGCTTCTGTCTCGGGGGTGAGGGGGGGCATCATTTCTCTCTTGCTATTTAAAGGAATATCCTAAATGCCACACAAGAGTCTACAGTTTGGGGGGAAAGTAGAATACTTGTCCAACATATGCAAAGCGTTTGATTGAACCAAAGGCTTTACATGTTAGGCAAGTTCTTTACTACCCGACCACGTCCCCAGCTTTTTGTTTATTTTAGTCTGAGACAATCTCTCAGAAAGCTGCCCTGGCCTCAGACTTGAAGTTCTTTACCTTAGTCTTCCTACCTGCTAGGTGTCAAGCATAAGGCACGCCAACATTTTATTTCTTAAACCTCGTTTTTTGAAGATTGCAGGTTTAATGTTAATCCTGGCAATTAAGGTCATAATATTAATCCTGGCTATTAAGGTCATTTTGTCAAGAAGCCTCCAAACCTAACTACGACAAAAGCACAAGGTGACAGAAGAAAGAGGCTGTCCCATGCGGACTGTGGGGCTCATTACTAAGGTGACAGAAGAAAGACGCTGTCCCATGTGGACTGTGGGGCTCATTACTGAAAACACTTCTCTTTTTACTTTGGCCACTAGGAAGTACAGAGATTAATTTTTCTCCTACTTATACATAATTCTGCGCCTTTGGTGCCTTGAACTAAGTTTGCATAAAGGTTTCCTTCCATAATATACCTGTTTG
>NW_022196895.1:28399825-28403837 GCF_008632895.1 Mastomys coucha | reverse complement strand
GATTTATACATTTCTTATTGGGGGACACAATTCTGCAGAGTTATGTCCCTCCTTCCACCATTATTTAAGTTCCAGGAACTAAACCTGAATCCCTAACCAGGCTTGTGTGGCAAGCACCTTTACCCATCTCGCCAGTCTTAACTGTTGTATGATTTGCCTCCAATCTTTAAGAAGGAAAAGGAGCCGGGCGGTGGTGGCGCACGCCTTTAATCCCAGCACTTGGGAGGCAGAGGCAGGCGGATTTCTGAGTTCGAGGCCAGCCTGGTCTCCAGAGTGAGTTCCAGGACAGCCAGGGCTATACAGAGAAACCCTGTCTCGAAAAAAAAAAAAAAAAAAAAAAAAAAAAAGAAGGAAAAGGAAAAACAGGAAAAAAAAAAGAGAGAGAGAGAGGCCTTAAATGGGAGAGTTGTGGTCAGGAAAAAGCCCCAAATCAGCTCTTTCTCTTCAGCCCCAAAACCTGGAACCGTCATTTACTTTACTCCTCTGGGTCCAAGTGACAAAGTCAGAACAGCCACCATATGAAGTGGGAGAGCTGTCACACCAGGTGTCTCCAACCGCCATGTTACACAGCTTCCATTCTACTACAACATAAAAGTGTGAGCTTATCACGCCTCCTATGCCCGATTGGGGAAGAGAAACATCCCATTCCCCTACCTTAAGAAACATAGGAGACTGGTTTTAAATGACAAAATTGCTGGTAACTTATCTATTATTTTCCTACAGACTGAGGAAAATATCCATCACCATTTCTAGCCCCGAGCTCTCAGAGTTGCCTGAGAGGATGATCATAGTCTGAGAAGGGGCTGATCACATTCCCAAAACGTGGTCCAGGGAAGAAGTACAGGACTGGGCATGGCAGGCTGGGGCTGGACTGGACCACCCACGGCTGCCCCAGGTAGAAACATTAGCACAGTCGCCAGAGAACCCAAGCTCTCCATCCCTGCCTCTGACTGATCCTCTGCACTGCCGGGTCACCCTGGCCTACCTTACTCATCTCTTTATGGAAGTTTTCCTCCAGACCTGCGATGCTCTGGAACGTGTTGACATAGAAACCTACACGGCTGCCAGAGGGAGAGGAGGTGACATGGTGAGAATCACATGCGGCTACAGGCCGCATCCTCAGAGACACAGAGCCCTGACACAGGGCCAGGTAGATGACACAGGGCCAGGCTGGCCACCAAATCTGTGGGCCCCTCCTTCACCTGTTCCAGAGGGATGGCAGCTCCTCCTGCAGATCCACATTCATCTCTTCGAACACCTTCTGGGCTTTGATGAGCTCCTCTTCTGCCTGGGATGGAGAGGCAGTGGGGTATGTTAGAATCTGTGTGGAACTCTGCCCTGGGGGGATGAGCCAGACCTAACCCCACAGCTGGTACCCTCTCCATCCTGGAGGCGGGCCCCAGGGCCTGAACAGGAGAAAGGCTAAGACTGGATGTGGATACCCACCCAGAACTTCCCATTGGATCCCTAGAGGATACTCTGGGAATGGGAGGGGTGAGCTGCCATTACAGAAAGAGGGTTTGCCGAGATGGCCATTCAGAAGGCTGGAGACAAGGGCCACGGAGATGGTTCTGTTCATAAAGTGCTTTCAGGATAAGCAGGAGGACCTGAGTCTGATCCCCAGCAATCACATGAGAAGCCAGATGTGGTGGAACACTCTAGAAATCCCAGTTCTATGGGAGGTACCCACAAGAAGATCCCCAGAGCTCACTGGCTAGCCAGCCAAACTAAACCAATGTGCCTCGGGTCCCAAAGAGAGATCCTGTCTCAAAATATTAATCAAGACAACTTCTTGGGGAGAATCCCAGAGCTTGACTTTTGGCTTAAACATACACAGACATACACAGAGGGGGAGGGGGCTTAGAGGCAGACCCCAGACTCAGGCAAACCCCTCCTATCTCCACATCAGCTCCCTTGTGCCAAATGTCAGCCCTGAGCTTCAGCTAGCCGGCTACTACTTTCTCTGACCCTTCCTGGAGGTTCCTGCTTGCTCTCTTGGGGCCTAAGCCTGCTTCGCTTTGGTGTCTAGTTTCTCATTACTTTCATGGGAAAGTTCTTCCCACAAATCCCTCTCCTGCAATCTGTCCCAACCTAGGACCAGTGGCAGTGGGTCAGCACCTCTAAGATGAGGCAGGAAGGACCAAACTGGCCTGAGATGCCCATGCTCAGTGGCCATGGCTCTTCCTACATCTCTTATTCTACCAAGAGGTGGCACTAGACCCCAGCCCTAAGCAGAGCTGTGAGCCATACAGAAGGGGTTGACTCAGATTCAATTCTGACTCACAACCCAGGCTCCCTGAGGCATTAGGCTCTGGGGGGCGGAAAGGGGGAAATGTGAGACCAGCAGTCTCTCATTCTCAGACTGCTGTTGGGACCACAGCTGGCCAGAACACCACTCAGACAAAAACAAAAGCACACCTTTTTATTTTTCTCCCAGGCCAAGCTGGCCATTTCATCCAGCTTAAGGCATACCAGGACTAGCCCACAGAACACCCAGCCCTAGAGTACCCCAAGCTGGAGCTTTGGATGGGATAAGGGAAGGGACCTTTGTGACATCTCACCACCATACACTCCAGGCAACACATGGGCTCCTGTGCAGCCTTTTTAGAGTCTAATTTAAAAACGGGGGTGGAAGGGGACAAACAAACAAACAAACAAAAAGCAATAACAAAAACCTTTAAAGTTGAGGCTTGGAAAACAGCTCAGGAAACTCAGTCCCTATGCATAAGGCTTTCTGTTTGACCCCCAGAATCCCGCTTTAAATTTGGGGCCCAGGGTCAGAGATGGCTTAGTAGTTTAGTTAGGTTAAAGGTGCTTCCTGCCCATCCAAAGGACCCAGATTCAGTTCTAGCACCTACATCAGAAAGATCACAACCCCTTTTTGCTTCAGTTTCAGGGGATCTGACTCCCTCTTCCAGCCTCTGAGGGTACCTCCCAAAGGTGGCAGACACACAGACACAGACACAGACACCCACATACACACACACACACACACACACACACACACACACACACACACACACAGTGGTGTGTGTGGTCCCAGCAAAGAGACAGGGTAATCCCCTACCCCTCTCAGCCAGTCAGCCCAGCCTGTCTGGTGAGTCTTGGGCCAGGGAGAAAGCCTGTCTCCTGTGGGACAGAAACTCTCAGCAAGGAAAAGCACTCATTAGAGAAGCCTGACAACCTGAACTCAATCCTGAGGCCCATGTAAAGGCAGAAGAAAAAAAATGGCTCCACAAAGCTTTGCATTTGAACTTTAAGTCTAAAGTGGGTTCTGGAGGTCAACCAGAAGTCCTTGTGCATGCATAGTTAGATTAAAGAGTGCTTCCTATGCAAATCAAAACAACCCTGAGATTCCACCTCACACCAGTCAGAATGGCTAGGATAAAAAACTCAGGTGACAGCAGATGCTGGAGAGGTTGTGGAGAAAGAGGAACATTCCTTCATTGCTGGTGGGATTGCAAGCTGATACAACCACTCTGGAAATCAATTTGGCAGTTCCTCCGGAAATTGGACATAGTTCTACCAGAGGACCCAGCTATACCACTCCTGGGCATATACCCAGAAGATGCTCCAACAAGTAATAAGGACACATGCTCCAACCATGTTCATAGTGGCCTTATTTATAATAGCCAGAAACTGGAAACAACCCAGATGTCCCTCAACAGAGGAATGGATACAGAAATTGTGGTACATCTAAACAATGGAGTACTATTCCGCTATTAAAAACAATGAATTTATGAAATCCTTAGGGAAATGGATGGATCTGGAGAATATCATCCTGAGTGTCCTGGAGTGCATGGTATGCACTCTCTGATAAGTAGTTATTAGCCCAGAAGTTCAGAGTACAGGAAGAACAACCCACAAACCATGAGAAACTCAAGAAGAAGGAAGACCAAAATGTGGACATTTCATTCCTTCTTAAAATGGGGAGCAAAATACCCACGGAAGGAGTTGCAGAGACTAACTATGGAGCAGGGACTGAAGGAAGGACAATCCAGCCTGATATAGC
>NW_022196895.1:28397772-28399350 GCF_008632895.1 Mastomys coucha | reverse complement strand
TCTGGAGTTTCCCCGAGCTGGCTTCCCAGCCTTACCTTTACAGGCTTTTGTCGGATTCTTTTTCTGTGTTTTAACTTGATTCTAAACTGACCTCCACATACGTATACCCTCACACACTAAATAATCATAGCAACAACAACAACAACAGCAGCAATAATAATAGTATTATAAGAATAATAATTATGGTAGATGGTACCTGCACTGGAATAGTTTTATGTCAAATTGACACACAAACTAGAGTTATCTGGAAGGAAGGAACCTCAGTTGAGAAAAGCCCTCTATGAGACCGAGCTGCACACAAGCCAGTTAGGCATTTTCTTAATTAGTAATTGGTGAGGAAGGGCCCAGCCCATTGTGTGTGGTTTCAGCCCTGGGCTGGTGTCCTGGATTCTATAAGAAAGCAGGCTGAGCAAGCTACGAGGAGCAAGCCAGTAAGCAGCACGCCTTCGTGGCATCTGTGTCAGCTCCCGCCTTCAGGTTCCTGCCCTGTTTGAGCTCCTGTCCTGACTTCTCTTTCTCCAATGATGGACAGCAATGATGGAAGTGGAAAGCCAAATAAACCCTTTCTCCCCAACCTGCTGCTTCATCATACCAATAGAAACCCTAACTAAGACTAAGACAGTGCCTGAGGAACAATTCCTGAGGTCTGAGGTTGTCCTCTAACCAACACACACACACACACACACACACACACACACACACACTCACACACAGTTAAAGGTGAATTAAGAGGGTGACCTAACGACAAATGATTCCCTTTGGACAGGTCAGATGGAAGCTGGGAACCTCTCAGCACAGATAGGTCCAGGGCCCCAGCAACACAGCATGGAACAAGGGCAGGTCCACTTTAAATTCCCTGAAGTCAGGGCCTGCGTGCGTCCTTTGATACGCGCCTCATATCCCTGCCTGTTAGGAAGTGCTTGGAAGGCAAGCATGCACACCATACCACAAATATCGCACCTTAGGACACACTCAGAAGTCACACAGCAAGGGAGAGCTGTGGGTAAAACGGGAGGACCTCCCAGCCCCCACACCCCCTCTCCATTCTAAGACAAACCGCTGACTAGAGAGAGTCTGGACCTGTCTTGCAGGCAAGTCCGAGAGGCTGGAGCAAAAGTCTGCAGAGCTCCCACGACCAGCCAGGGCCATAGGAAAACAAGAGAGCTCTGCAAGCGCGGCCAGCAGAAGATACACGGCCCCTTAAAGCCAGGTTTACCCTCAGGGTGGATTAGGGTCAATCAAGCTCCCAGCTTGCTACTGGGGACCACTGGTGAAAAGGGCAGCTGTGAATTTGCTCTAGTTTTCCAGCTAGGCACTAGGAGGGGAGGGACAAGAGGGAGGCGTCCCATGGGGAAGGCGAAACAGCCCAGCATCTGAAAAGGTGACCCTGTGGCTCAACCTCCCCTACTGTCCCCCCACAGTGACGGAAGGGCCCTTCCAAGCACGATTCCCCAACCTACACCCATCTCGGGAGCCCTGAAGCATCGGACAGACCCCGTCCCAGGGTCTAATGTGTCCCCGGGGGAGGAGGGCTCTCCAATTCATTCAAGGTACTCCACTTTGTAGCGGGGGGGGGGG
>NW_022196895.1:28317487-28397762 GCF_008632895.1 Mastomys coucha | reverse complement strand
GTGGGGGAAAAGAACGCCAAAATCAAACCTGTCCCCGGCTCTAGCCCCTACCCAGCCGCACACATGTCCATTTATTTCTCCTGCTCTACCTCCTGAGGCTGAGTGGGCGTTTCCAGACCTGTAAGTCCACACCCACAGGCTCTGAATAACCAATCCCTTGATCCTAACCTCAGGGCCTCCAAAGTTAGCCCCAAGCCTTGGCCTTCAGTGGTGGTGCTCGCCTTTAATCCCAGCACTTGGGAGGCAGAGGCCAGCCTGGTCTACAGAGTGAGTTCCAGGACAGCCAAGGCTATACAGAGAAACCCTGTCTCGAAAAACAAAAACAAAAAACAAAGAAATTAGGCAGTGGTTCACATCAGAAAGTAGGCAGTAGGCAGCTAGCCGTGTCAGGTCGGATCGCCTCCTTCCCCATCCTGCACATTTGATCCACGCGGTTGGAGATGATGAAATCAATCGGGAGGTGGCCCAGGAAAAATGGGGCACTGTCCAGGAGAAATCTGACCTCTTCCTGGGTCAAGTCTTGGCTGCCTGCCTCATCCCCTCTACAAAGGGTTTCCTGAGTCTCAAGCAAGGTTGGAAGAAAAACAAACCAACAAATTAAAATAAAATAAAATAAAAATATGGTCAATTTCTCTTGATCTACCTGCCTCATCTCTAGCAGACCCCAGCCAAACTTTAGCCAGTTCCAGGTTCAGGACACCAAGAAGAAGGATCCCCTGGCAGGGTGGTGGTATAGCCCACTGTTTAGGAAAAAGTCCTTTACAACTTTTAACCTTCATGTAACCTCCAAAGGATGACCTTTCTGGACCCAGGTCTCCCTGATAGGTCTTAGCATCCCAGCCAGAAAACAAAGGCTTCCCGAAGTCTCCTCCGGTGGCCAGGCTCTGAGTCCTCTGTAGCAAGGACCATCTTCAAGGAGCCCAGACCAAGGGTCAGGTTAACTACCTCAGGGCTTGCGTTAAGAGGCCCACTCAGCTACAGCCAGCTCAGGGATCCTGTTAGTAAGAGTGCCATTGGGGGCTGATATGTTTCTTCGAAATAACTTTGAAGCTTCCAAACAGCTTAGGGAACAGGGCAGGAGACCCCAGAGACAGAGGGATGCTCAAAGGTGTTCCTGGTACAGGATGCCAGTCATCTGAAAAGAGCACAGACCTGGTAGGTGCCCAGGTCAGCCACAACTTCTAGACACTTGGTCTGGTGTCTCCTCTAAAATAGGAGTGAGTCTCAAAGGAATCTAAAAGCCCCACCCCATGACACACTCCTCCAGCTCAGACTCTGGCCCCGCCTGCCTCCAAACCCCAGAAAGAAGATAAGCCCTCCCTTATCCCAGGGAAGCTTGTGGAGGCTGGGCAGATCGACACCCAGGAGAGGACAACAGACCAGAAGGCGCCAGCACGTGCAAGGTTAGAAGCCAGTATCACCTGATTTCGGAGCAGGTTAGTTTGAGCTACAAGATGAGCCTGTAGTTTGCCTTGGCACCACTGGGGGGCGGCTTTCTCAAGCAGCGAGACAGGCTGGGGGGAAGGGAAGGAGAGGTCAAGGCAAAGGAGAATGGAGAGACAGGAGGGAAGTGGGAGGAAAAAAAACAGAGACATAGATAATTAAACACCAAGCCCGCAATCCCATGCAGAGACAGACAAGCCAGCCCCCATCTGGAGGCCGGCCTGCAGCAGGTGTAGCTTCTCCCCTCCCCAACCCCCAAGGCTGAAAAAATAAGGGGACTCCCACCCGAGTGGGTGTGGAGAGGGGGCGTCGAGCTGCACGACAGCTATGAGAAAAGGAAGCAGGATAGAGGGGTTTAGCACACAGGGCTCCGCCACCCACCCCATACTCCACAGGACTATGTGACCAGCCCACAGGCTTATTCCAGCAAGACAGAGTCACATCGGATCCCATGACTGAATTCCACTCGGTGCACGGAGCAAGATAGTGCCACGCCAGGGAAACCCAAGCTGGGTCTATTCTCATTCTGGAAAACTGCCTCAGAGCAGGGCAAAAGGGCAGAAAGAGGCCAAGCAACAGCCCCCACCCACCTGCCTAGGCACCCACCACAGGGTCCTCTACTTCCTGGCCCTGGGCTCAGCACTATCCCCACCCACAGCTGGGAACCTTGGGCTAACCTCTCTTGGATTCCCTGACCCTGTCACAGCCAGCCCTTACCTTGGCAATTTTGGCTTCATCCTTCTTTTTGGCGGTTTGAAGAGACTCATAGTGGTGCCGGGCACTGTCATAGTCCACCAGCTTCCGCCCCCGCTTAGCAATGCGTGACTAGGGAGCAGAGAGAGGAGGGATCAGTGGGGCATGATGCCAAGATCCCCAGGCTGGGCCCAGAGAAAGCAGGCAAGAGAAACACAGAAGGCCTTGAAGTAGCATAGCTGCATCCAGACTCCAATCTCACAACAGAGCCTTCTGGAGGCAGGAAGCTCACACTGCAGGGCATGCTGTCCTCCCTGTATCACCCACTTTCCTGGCAACAGGGATTCACCTGTCAGAAACCTCTAGCCAGGACCATATGAGCCGAACTTCTTCCTCAGCCAGGCCCCAGATCTCCTGAGCCACTCTTATCAGTGACTTTATATATCTGCACTGCCTATAAGGGAAATAGACCCCCTAAACATCCCAGGCTCCTTCGACTCGTGAACATCCATGGACACAGCACCCAGGGGCCCAGAGGCATTAGTGGAAACCTGAGTATACAAAGCTCCAAGCATATATTGAGTTCCAGCAGAAGCAGCCAGGTTTTTGAACTTTGGATAATACAAATTACACCCACACAGTTAACGGAGGACACACACCTTACCAGACACACAGCACAAATACAGGGACCTTTGGTTTATATGTGCTTGGGTCTTACACACCTCCTCACACCGAAGCCTCCGCCTGAGGTTATATCAGCAGTCACGATGACTGGAAAGGAGTTGCAGGGGCGCCAGGGGTGCAGGCTTATAAGTTATCAGTCATGCTAAGGTAGGCATCACCCCCAAGAAACTTCAAGTATACGTGGGTAAAATTATTTCTTTGGCGCATCATCAGTGCCCTATATCTCCCCTAGGAGATACAGCCAGCTAGTGGCAGGTCACAGATGGACCAGTCCTGAAGAGACAAACTGCCAGGCTAAACAGATACCTGGCCACAGGGCAGTAGCTTCCCACCTGGGCCAGCCCTACATCATCGGCTTCTTCCAGACTCCAGCCTCCTTCCACACGCTCCAAGCCCAAGCAAGACAGTGGGCCCAGAGGTCTCTTACCTTGATATCAGGGAACTGGCCCAGGTAGGTGTCCATGGTCAGAAGAGCCTGGTCCACTAGCTTCTGGTGGTAGTCCATCCAGAGTAGGTCATTGTTCTGAAACACAGGAATCAAGAGTGCTTTATAGAGCTAAGCCACACAGTCCACAGCTCTCATCCCAGAGCCCACTACCTCAAAGCTCTATGGACTCTCATTGCCTTGGTTTCCTGAAGTTGTGGTGTCCCTGGGATGACAGTAAGGTTCGTCTACAGTAAAGACTGGCAGGGTCAGCAAAGGAGACTGTATGGCCAATGCACGCTAACACGCAGGGACAGCCATATCTGCTTTCACCAAGGCCAGTGTGGTAAGTACCAGCAGCATAAGCTACAGAAGAAGGAGGCAAGTTGGCCAGGTCTACGTTGCATATGAGTGCCAGAGAACCAGCGTAGCTTGCATTGGGAGGTGAGACATGGCAGGGACAGGAGCTTAAGCCAAAAGGGCCCTGGGGCAAGAATCAAGGCCACCCACCCACGCTTACCTCTGCAATCTTGTTTGCTTCATCCCTGCCAGGCCACTCAGGCTCATACACCTCCTGGAGACACTCACTTAGCTTCTTGGAGGCTTCGTGCATGGCTGTGGGGTAGGGAGAAGGTACATGGACTCCACGTGCCAACCCCCCTCCAGCCATTGCCACCACAGATGTGGTCCAGCTGACCCACAGCTCGGTCCACCTCAGCTCGACAGCCCCAAATCCTTACAGACAGACATACCCTACCTTTAACAGAAGCCAGGTAGGTCCGAAGATCCTTCTGCAGCCGGGTACCCTCTGTCTGCCAGAAAAGCCAAGAACAAGGTCAGGTCCTGGGGACACTGGTCACCAACCCTTCCCTTCCTACTACCGATCTCATGACAAACCTGGCTTTCCTCTTGCCAACAACCACCAACTCGTGTTCTCCAGACACGCTGGAACCTCAGAGAGTAGCAGCTGTGGCCCTCTGGCCATTGCTCCCATCATTGTCACTCCCTTCATTGGGAGCCCCACAGCCCCACCTGTCAGCCACCACTCAGTTGAGTAAGAATGGCTAGAAGACGAGACCCCTGTACGTGATGTCACACTGTATGTATGTATGTATGTATGTATGTATGTATGTATGTACGTATGTTATACCATACACGCAGAGTACACAAACGCCAACAGTTTGGATCTTGGATGATGGTGAACATGTGACAAATGAGCACAGAAACATGGCCAGGTGGGTTCAAGGACCATCAGACACCCTGTTCTGCAACTTTAAGTAGCATCTAGGAACAGAGACTCCCACAGTGCCAAAGTAAGGACAGAGAGCGCCTGTGAGTCTTCACAGGGACTATGGTCCTGATGGACAGAAGGTGGCAGACTCTGAGAAGAAGAAAAGCCTGGAGTTAGCAGAGTACAGAAGTATAGACATACTGTCAAGAACTCCAAGGGCCTCCAGCCCAGGTGAGAGAGACGGTGGAGAAGGCTGTAGAGGAGTTAGCCGACTAGAAGCTTCCCGAGCTAGCAGAGTAGCAGAACCCCAGAGGCGGCAGAGCCAGCAGAAATGGTGGAGCCATGGGCTAGACTTCACATCCTTGTGATAGAAATGGAGCAGGAATGCTTAGACCAGGGTACCAGGAGGGTTACAACAGGAGAGAGTCCCCAGACTTACCCAAAGTGCTAAGTGGAAGGAAAGAACAAACCAGTTTGTGGTTCATGCAATAAGCAAGCCAGTCTACTTTCCTGAGCCTCGGGAATACAAAACAAATAATGACCCTGCCTGGCGTACCACAAGTGCTTGGGAACAGCTCAGATGAGACATCAGCCCCAAGAGCTGAGATGTCAGGCCTCAGGAGGTAGGTTTCATTCTGGAAAGGGGGATGCAGCTGAGGCCAATCTGTCTTGGCCCCTCCCACTCTGGAGGAGAAGGATGGAGACATACCCATGACATAGGCACAGGAGACCTAGAGGGTGCACTGTAGCCTGAAGATGATCTCCGCCCAGACTTGTCCACCTCCAGGAAGGGCATTCAGGGACTGGCCATCTTCCTGGCTCAGCCCAGCACGCTCCAACCTCTATTGCCCATCCCTCTTCTTCTGCTGGGACCTGCACTTCTCCCTGGTGCCCACAGCCCTGTGTACCATCTTCTCGCCATCACTACTGCCAGTTGACAAGGATGCTGTGAGGTCAGAAACTGTACTGAGCATCATATGAAGCCTGGGCGATTCAGGGAGCACCTCAGAGTGGAGGGGAGGGGCTCAAGCTAGCTGTTAACTGGTCACAGTGGCTCCCAAGAAGCTCCTGAACTACACAGATCATAAGTTCCCTCCCCAAGGTTATATAAACAGTAACAATTGCTGAGGGGGAAGGGAACGCTCCGGGCAGCCACATTGCCTGCAAGGCAGGAAACTCTAGGGGGTGCAGCTTTGGTGAGTCATTACCCACGCTGGGTGGGCTTCTCAGTACACAGCTGCCTTTGAGTCACCCGTGCACGCTCCAACAAACTCACTAGTTCACTACGCTAGACTTGGGTGGAATCCAAGTTATGTCGTCTGCACTCTGCTTCACAGCCGAGGACACCAGAAACACACACACACACACACACAATAAACCAGAGAGTGAAAGGATCAAAATCTCTCTCTAAAACCCTCTCGGTCCCCCTAATGGATAGCTGTACATTGAGAAACATTGGAATCCTGTCAGACACCCACACCCCCAGATGCACAAGCCCTTTATATGAAATGCCAAAGAATACGGACAGACGCCGCATGTGTCCTCCTGTGTACTGTACACCATCTATCTATACATTATTCATAAGGCAAATGACATATGAACAAGCGCACTGCACTGCTTCTGTTTGTGTAATCTTGTTTGTTGTTTCCGTTGCTGTTGTTTCTGGAAACATCTTCACCCTGCAGCTAGTTAGATCCGCAGATCAGCATCATGCGGATAAGGGAGGCTGACCACCTGGCATGTGGCCCTGGCCGGATGGAAGTCTGAACACCCAAGTTCAAGGCTCACTGAGAACAGATTAAATGAGGAGACAAAAACCCCCACCTAGATGTGTTCCGAGACAGGATGCAGAGGCTTGCGGCACTGGACGGTTAGAGTCCCAGTCCTCCACAGCATCCCCACTTTAACACCTTAAATCCTTCCCTGTTAGAGATGAGGGTTAAAGTGTGCTCCTGAGGTTATGCTATCCTGCCACCCAACGCCATGGAACCTTGAGACCCAGTTTCTCTTCCTGTTAAGCATCCCCCACCCCTACCATACCTTCAGTACCCTTCCTATCTCTTCCAACGCATGCAAGTGCCTACCCCGTACCAAAGCAAGAGGCTCCCCTTGGGTGGGCTATGCATTTGCTCAACTTAACGCAAGCAAGCTGTAGGCTGTACCAAGGCTCCTTGTGCCTCCCAGACACCGAGCTGTGAGCAGATAAACACCACCCAGTGGAGCAAGGGACTACCCAGAACCATCTTCCTTGGTACCTAAGTGGGATGGCTGGGCAATCATTCTCTGTAAGTTCCTGAGTTCCAGTCACAGTGCCATTAGAGTCCAGCTAGGCAAGAATGGTCTAGGCCATTGCTCAGCTGGGCCCATGAGTGTGTTAGTAAGAGTCTAACACAGAGCCAGAGAGCCCGAGCCCAGCCGGGCTCCACAGACCCCTTCTAGTCCTCTATTCAGCCCCACCCTAAGCCTACAGACTCAGACTCCCATCTCCTAGTGGTGACAGGGGACAGGTGGCTTCAGCTCCAACTCCTGCTGCTAGGCATTCAGTGCTAGGGACAGGATTTTACTCTAAACAGCCAAGGGTAGGGCTTGAGCACCTTAGTGAGCCTGAACCCAGCAGCTTAGGACTAAGCCCAGCAGTCTAGAGCAGCCCTACAACTAAGGGCTCAGCCAGCCTGGAAGCCCATGATAATTTCTAGAGGGATAATTACTGGAGGCTGAAAGCACACAGTCCCCCTAGGATCCACATTAGGACACACGTGAAACGATTTTGTGTAACTTTGAATAAAGTAATCCTGGCAAGATTTTTTTTTTATTAATTATCCCATTCGTTTACATCTCAAATGATATCCCACTTCCTAGCTACCCCTCCACAACCCCCCCATCCCATATCCACCCTCTCCCCCCTCCCCTTTGCCTCTATGAAGGTGCTCCCCTACCCTCCCACCCTCTCCCACCCCACCACTCCAGCATTCCCCTATGCTGGTGCAACAGACCTCCACAGGACCAAGGACCTCCCCTCCCATTGCTGTCAGGCAGGGCCATCCTCTGCTACATATGTATCTGGAGCCATGGATCCCTCCCTGTACACTCCTTGGTTGGTGGTCTAGACTCCGGGAGCACTGGGTGGTCTGGCCAGCTGATGTTGTTCTTCCTACAGTGTTGCACTCCCACTTGGCTCCTCCAGTCCTTCCGCCAGCTCCCCCACGGGGTCCTTGAACTCAGTTTGATGGTTGGCTCCAAGCACTAGTCAGTTAAGGAGCCAATCACAAGCCAACTCTGATATGAGCCAAACCTAAGACAGCTCCTAGATGTTAATGAATCAGCCCTAAGCTGTGAGCTGGATGGCCCAGATCTCACACCCACTGGAACAGTATGGAAAAACTGGAACTTTGGAGGTGGCCCCAGGATTGTGCTGCTGTGCTGAGATGGCCTCTGCACTGATCCCCACTAGCAAGGGGACTTTGAGACTAGCCACTGGGTGACTCTGACTCCAGTGACCATCAAGTTTCACCTTTGCTGCACGAGTCAGCACTGATCATTGCTCTCAAAGACGATCTAGAACTTCCAACAGCACCACCCTTCCAGTCTGCCACAGCTGAAGGACCTAACAGCATGGGTCAAACCTGCTCCCAAAATGCCCTCACTGGAGAAAAATCCCAGGAGAAGCCTGCATTTTCTGCCCAACCGTTCACCACTTGGTGAGGTGCCTGTTCAAATGAGACTACCACAATCTCTGGATAGTATGGTGTTATAAAGAATCTTTGTGTGAACAAACCAAGCACATTTGAAAAGTAAGCCTGAAACTTAATCACCAAGTGCCTTAGAGCCTACCAGCTCTGCTCACCGCGGTCATGCAGGCCAAGGCAGATGTCAGGGTGACTGTGACTACCTGTGACTGGCACCAACTGGGCCAGAAGAGAGCCATCCACCTGGGTCACCTCAGAGTAAGTAAGAGTGGGCGACCTCTGCCTCCTCCAGAGGACACAGAAGGGGTAGATCGACTGCCCTGAGGCTGAACACATTGTCAGCCCTATACTAACAGAGTTGCATTCACTACACTGACGGCTCCAGCCAGAGCCACCAGAGAAACTGGGGCTTCCTATACCCCGCTCTGATCCCAGCTCTGTAGGCTGGCAGAGGACCCAGCTCACTACAGCTCCTGGATTCTCTCCCTCAAGAAGAACCTTTCCACACCCCACCCCCAGCCTCTTGCCAAGTCATCACACTCATACATACCAGGCTGGTCCAAACCTGTATCACCTCTAAGTGAAGGTCACTATGATACAAAGGACACCTCAAAACTGCAGTCTCAAAACTACCGCTCACCCAGAGAGTTCTCTTTTCCTATACCATCCGTGTGCTGGTGGTTCAATTCCCTGTTCTGGAACACAAGAACTTAGAAATCCCAGCAGGTGCCCTCCACGCCCAGAGCCACACCTATAAACACTTCGGGAAGAAGAGGAAGTGCCACTCTGCTGGCCCAGGCCACGTGGAACTCAGCCCCCGTCTCTGTGCTTTCCTGTCCTCCCCCTACCAGCCCCGCCTGCCTTAAAGAGACTCGAGCAGCCCCACTCCAAGCTCACAACATCCACCTCAAGGCTGGGTGAACTAAGAGGAAGTGAAAGGGCCCAGAGTCCAAATTTTAATCTCCCAACCCCCTAAACTAGTCATGTGGCTTTAACTGCTCCTCTCCACAGTGCTTCATCTTACAATATAGAAAATACCAGAAGCTGAGGGTTTAGCTCGGTTGGTAGAGTACTACCAAGCCCAAAGCCCTGGGTTCCATCCCAAGCACTGCATAAACTGTGTGATAGAGCAAGCCTGTAAAGCAAATGAGGCCACACATGGTCCACCGTGAGTACACAGGTAATGGCAGTCTCCAAAGGGGCCTCAAAGCTGCCCACAGCCTGAAGAAAACAACTAAGGAGGGGGCAGACATGCCCTGCCTCACAAGAGACAGACTCGGTGGAGGCTGAGACTTCTGACCTCTTGTTCAAGCATCCATTTGGCAGACGAAGAAGTTAAGGCAGACGACACCTCCTGTCGGGGGACATACTCACCTCCCATTACTGGCCCGAGGGACAAGTAGCCATGGTGGCTTCAAATCCTGCCCTGGGGAACCCCTTGCGTTAGCTATCTCTGGCAGGCCGGGTGTCTTGCCCGTAAGCACCCCCTGACATGCTTTTCCATTCTCTCCCTGCTGCTCACCAACCCTCTCCCAGCATCTTCTTTGGCCTTCCCAGCATGCTTCAGCTTCTCCCAGCATGCTGTCACTCCCAGATTCCAGATCCAAGCCAATGAGACCCTTCCCCTGGGTTCCAGGCCAGCTACAGAGGTTTCAATGGGCACCTTCAGTGCTATCCAAGGCCTACTACAGACTGGGAGTACTACGAAGCTGGAGTCCTACAGCCTGGCCGTACTCCACCCTATTTCTAGCAGAGCTCTAACCTCACCTCCTATGCCCTACCCCATTCTCTGTGGTCTCAGAGTCTCATGGGTCTATCCTGGGCTATGGCCCAGCTGGCTCAGCCTCCCTCCTGCTGCCTTGTCTTACGCCAACACTAAGCCAGGGGGTGGTGAAGGTCATTTCCATTTGGGATGTTCAGGGTTTTCCCCTTCGGAAAAGTCCTTCTTTGTATCTAACTGTCTCCTCCACACTGCCTACATAATTGAGTCTGAGATGTATCCTGGTAAGGATACCCCGAGAGTGTTTCCAGGGTTTAGAGCCAGACAAGTTTGATCTGGATCTACTTCCAAAGCTAGATTGCCTTGTGTAACTGACGTTACATCTCTGAGACTCACTGCTTGATCCACAACCTCACCAACCCACACCATTCTCCCTTCTGACCATCTCCTACCTGGCAAACGCTGTTCCACCTCCATAAACACTCACCAGCTGCTTATTGAAATTCTGGACGCACTGTTCAAACTGCTCATCCTTCGTCTCATCCGCCTTCCCCAGTTTCTGCAGGACCTGCCGCACAGAGAGAAGGGAGGGTCATCAGCTTGAGTAGCCCAGTGGCTGGAATAAGGGTGCTCAGTTAGGAAAGTTTGGGGCACCAAGATCATGAGGACTCTCCCTTGTGCAATGGTCATGATGTATGCCCACACTTCCTATGTTGGAAGGTTTATCCTAACAAGGAAGTGTGGGCAGAAGACCCAGTGGAAGGTAACCAGGCCAAGACGGCTTTTTCATCACAGGTGGAAATGGACGCCATTATCAAGGGAGTAGGTCAGTTCTTACAAGTGACTTGTGAGTGCACCTCAGTACTGACATGTGATTGGTTTCAGGACTCTGACCCAATACCAAATCCCACCAGTGCTCATTCCTTGTGTAAAACTGAGTAAAATCCCATGGTGATTCACACGCCCTCCCTTGTACATATTAATTTGGATAAGCATTTCTCCAACTATCTGCCGAAGGCCCATATGTTAAAGACTTGGTCACAAGACTTGGTGCCACTGGGATGTGGTAGGACATGGGGAAGAGTTAAGTCATTGAGGGCATGCCCTTGCAGGGGTTACTGGGACCCCCAACTCCTTCTCTTTCTCTCATTTGCTTCCTGTCTGCTATAAGAAAAGAAACTTCTCCAACCATGTGCACTTCCCAGAAATGACATACTGGCTCACGCTGGGCCCAAAAGCAATGAGTGAAACCGACAGAAGATTTTAAATTCTAAACTTTTAACTTAGGCACCAAACAAACCTATCCTCTTTTGTTCTGATTTGGTTTTGTGGGGGGAGGGAGAGTTGGAGGGGCTGCCTTTTTCTAATTGGAAAATAATTTCTTCATACAATATATTATAATCAGACTTTTCCCCGACTCCCAACTCTTCCCAGAACCTCCCACCTTCCTACCCACTGAATTTCACATGTTCTTTTTCTGTCTTTCAAAAACAAAACAAACAAAACCAAGAAATACACATACATACACACAAATCAGTAATCTATATACAAGCAAAGACCAATAAGACAAAAAATTAAAAGTCCAAACAAAGCAATGTGGGACAAAAGGACCACTGAGTTTGCTTTCTGTTGACCATCTACTGCTGGGTATGGAACCCGCCCTGAAGTATAGTTAATATTCCCAGTGAGACTCCATTGGAGAAAACTAGCTTTTCCTTTGCAAGTACCAACTGCAGAGAGCTTCTTGTTAGGAGTGAGAGCCCCTGGCCACCTCCCCTTCTCAGCACTGAGACCCCATCGGTCTTAAACCTGTGCAAGGCCTTTGCATGCGGCCCCAGTAACGAAGGGTTCATGTGTGCCTCAGACTTGTGGTGTCTGAAGAACACTATTTTGGTAGAATCATCCTTCACCTCTGGCTCGTACAATCTTTCTGCCTCCTGTTCCCAAAAGATCCCTGAGCCTTGAAGGAGAGGTTGATAAAGACTTCCCATTTAGGACTTAGTGCTCCAGAAGCTCTCATTCTCTACACATTGTTCAGCTGTGGGCCTCTGTGTTAGCGCCCATCTCTGATGTTGGCTGAGCAAAGCGACTGATCTATGACTATTACAGAAGCCATTAGGAGTCATTTGATTGCTACATTCTATTAGTAAAACAGTAGCATTTGATTTTTTCCCTAGGCCCACGGTTCCTAAGAGAAATTTGTTGGTAATTTTCTTTTTCTTTATTGAGCCTTTGATTTAGGTATCAGGGAAACTGTGACCTCATGAGAAGAATTAGGCAATGTTCCCTCCTTCTGTTTCTATGCTGTGGAATGATTTCAGGAGTACTGACGTTAATTCTTCTTTGGAGGGCTCAAAGAGTTCTATGCTGAGTTCATTCTTGCCCTGGGCTTCTATGTCATTGGGAAGATTTTAATTACAACTTCTTTTCCACTGTGGCTAAGTCTGTTTAAATTGCTTATCTGATCTTCATTTAACCTTGGTGGGTCATATATAAAGAATTTATTCATTTCCGTTAGGTTTTTCAGTTTGATGGCGTACAGATATTTAAAGTTTGTCCTCATGAGTCTCTGGATTTCTTTGGTGTTGGTTGTTAATTTTCGTCTCTAATTTGTTAATCTTCTCTCTCCATCTTTTAGTTAATTTGGCTAAGCACTTATCAATCTTACTGATGCTCTCAAAGAACCTACGCATTTCATTGACTCTTTGTATTGATTTTTATGTTTCTATTTTATTGATCTTTATCCCTGAGTTTGATTATTTCTTGCCATTTAATCCATTGAGAGTATAAGTTCTTCTTTTTGTTCTAGATCTTTCAGGTGTATTGTTAAGTTGTTAATATGGGGTAGTGGCTATTCCTGGTTGTCAACATGACTATATCTGGAATGAACTACAATCCAGAATTGGAGGACTCACCTGTGGGCCTAATCTGGAGGCTGAGAAATACAAGTTTCTGACCTGGATCTTGGGTTGGAGATCTTGAGACCTAGTGGCTATGAATCCTAGAAGATTAAGACAAGATGATCTCCGAGTTCAAGGTCATCTGGGATTAAAGGTATGGTGGCACACACCTTTAATCTGGGCCACACCTTCTGCTGGAGACTTACTTAAGGACATTGGAAGAAGGAAGATTCATTCTCTCTTCTCTGCCTGCTTGCCTTATGGAACTGAGCAACTGCTAGATCCTTAGATTTCCATTCACAGCTGCTGCTGACCATTGCTGGGAGTTGGACTACAGACTGTAAGTCATCAATAAATTCCTTTACTATATAGAGACTACCGTAAGTTCTGTGACTCTAGAGAACCCTGACTAATACATACGGTGTCTCTTTTACATGCGCGCATGCGCACACATACACACACAGACACACACACACACTTTGTGCTATAAACCTGCCTCTTAGAACTGTTTTTACTGTGTCCCATAGTTTTGGGGTATGTTGTATTTTCATATTCATTCAATTCTAAAAATTTTTTTTTGATTTCCTCCTTAATTTCTGTCTTGACTCATTTTTTTCGTTTAGTAGAGTTGTTCAATGCCCATGGGTTTGTAAGATTTCTGTTGTTTTTATTGTTACTGATACTTAGCTTTAGTCCACAGTGGTCAGATAGGATGCATGGTGTTATTTCAACCTTCTTTTATCTATTGAGACTTGCTTTGTGTCCAAATATGTGGTCAGTTTTGGACAAAGTTCCATGAGGTGCATAAAAGGAAATTTTTTGTGCTTGGGTGAAATGTTCTGTAGATATCCGTTAAGGCCATTTAATGTATAACGTCTGTTACCATCAGGATTTCTCTGTTTAGTGTTTGTCTGGTTGACCTATCTATTGGTAAGAGTGGGGTACTGAGGTCACTCACTATCACTGTGTGAGAGTCAATATTTGATTTTAGCTATAGTAGTGTTTCTTTTTATGAATTTGCATGCCCTTGTATTTGATGTATAAATCATCCTCTTGGTGGATGTTTTGTTTGATGAATATGTAGCTTTCTTCCCTATCTCCTCTGATTAGTTTTGGTTTAAAGTCTGATCTGTAACATATTAAAATGGCTGGATTGCTTTGCTTCATAGGTTCCTTTGCTTGGAATAACTTTTTGCTTCCTTTTACCTTGAGATAACAGTTACATGTATGTCAGATGCATGTAGAAAGATGGATCTTGCTTTCTAATCCAATCTGTTAATCTGTGTCTTGCTGGGGAATTTAATGGTTAATATTGAGAGTTACTGTATTAGTCAGGGTTCTCTAGCCTCACAGAACTTATGAAGTGAGTCTATATATAAAGGGAATATTTTGGAATGACTTACAGGCTGCAGTCCAACTCACTCAACAATGGCCAGCTGTGAATGGGAAGTCCAAGAATCTAGTAGTTGCTCAGTCCCATGAGGCTGGGTGGTTCAGCTGGCCTTCTGTATAATCCTGAAGAAGCAGGCTCCAACAGTTGTGCTGGCAAGTAAGTGCAAGCAGAGAAAGAAGAACAAACCCTTCCTTGTTCCACTGTCCCTATGTAGACCTCCAGCAGAAGGTAGGGTCCAGACACAGATTAACAGATTGGATTAGAAAGCCAGATCCATCTTTCTGCTGCAACATACCTCATCATTATCTCAGGGTAAAAGGATGGGGAAAGTTATTAAAGGTGTGCCTCAAGATCTAGATTAAAGGCATGTGTCTTCCAGCCTCAAGATCTGGGTCACATGTGCGACCTCCATTTCTGGATTGTAGTTCATTCCAGATCTAGTCAAGTTGACAACCAAGAAGAACCATCACAGTTACCAATGAGCAGTGCTTACTGATTCTGTTAGCTTGTTGTTATGGTATGGGTTTTTTTCTCCCTCTTTAATTGACTGTTCTGTTACTACTTAGACCCTGTGTTTCCTTGGGTGTGGTTAGCCGCTTCAGACTGAAGTTTTCCTTCTAGTGCCTTCTGTAGAACAGGATTGGTAGATAGAAATTGTTTAAATAGGTTTCATCATGGGATTTTTTTTCTCCATCAATTATGATCAATAGTTTTGCTGGGTATAATAGTCTGGGTTAGCATTTGTGGTCTCTCAGACTTTGTAGAACACCAGCCTGGCCATTCTGGCTTTCAGAATCTCCATTGAGAAGCCAGGTGTTATTCTAATGGGCCTTCCTTTATATGTTATTTTGTCTTCTTCACATGCAGGTTTTAATATCCTTTCTGTGTTCTGTATGTTTAGTGTTTTGATTATTATGTGTTGTAGGAAATTATTTTTCTGGTCCTATCTATTTGGCACTCTGTATGCTTCTTGGGTCTTGATAAGTACTTCCTTCTTTAGGTTGGGGAAATTTTTTTCTATGATTTTGTTGAAATTATTTTCTGTGCCTCTGATCTGAGTTTCTTCTCCTTCCTCTATTCCTACTACACTTAGATTTAATCTTTCCATAGTATCCCAGATTTGGGCCTGGGTTTTTTTGTTTGTTTATTTGGGTTTGTTTTTTGTTTTGTTTTGTTTTCTTGACATTCAACATTATTTGACTCAAGTATACATTTTTTTTCTACCTTGTCTTCAATGCCTGAGGTTCTTTTCCCTCTCTTGTATTTTGTTGGTGAGGCTTACCTCTAAGGCTTTTGTTTGACATTCTAAACTCATTTCCTGTTTTATTTCCATCTTGGTTTTCTGTGTGTGTGTGTGTGTGTGATTCTATTTATACTTTTATGTCTTTAACTGTTTTCATTAGTTCATTCAACTATCTCTTTGTGTTCAAAGGACTTATGCATAGCCCCTTTAATATCCTTGAACATATTCGTAACTGCTGTTCTAAAGTTCTTGACTTATGTTTTAACTATATTGCATTTCTCAAGACCCACTGTAACAGGGCCTTGGTTCTGATGAAGGTACACTGTCATGGCTATTCATGCTGTGTTTTTGCACTAGAGTTTAGGCGTCTGAAGTTATGATGATAGGGGTGTTTCTAGGTATTGATATATCTAGTCTTATCTTTGTTTAGTAGGTGTTTTGTTCTTTGATTTCTGTTGCTCTCTCTAGATCCTAGGTAAATGTGGCTTCATGGACCCTAGTAGTGGTGGCAGAAAGGAATGGGGTAGGCTAGGAAGAAAGGGCTGACAGGGTTATGTGAAAGACCTAGGGAGATGTGGTCCACACCAAGAGGTGAGTTCTCAGGGAGTAGAGCCTTGGTGGGAGGAAGGGCCCCTGCAAGTAGGCTATAGTAGAACAAAGACTAAGACAGGGATGAAAGGAGGATTCTGGGTCTGTACCAAGAGATGGCATCTTTAGTGAACAGAGTTGGGATGGGAGGACAGGCTCCTGTAAGCATGCTGCTACAGGAAGGACTCTGAGTAAGTCCAGACAGAACACAATGGAAGACAAGAAGGATAGTGAAAATCGCCTGCTCAGTGTGGCCACTATGGGTCCCTGGTAGCACTGAGGGTGTTTCTGGATATCCATGGCTGACACAACGAAATGTAGATAGGCTAGAAAGGAAGGCTGGGAAGGTCCAGAGGAAAGAGCTAACCAAGAGGCAGAATCTCCAGCAAATGGAGGTAGGATGGGAAGAAGGGTATTTGCAAGCAGGCTGTTACAGAACTAAGGGAGAGACTCATTTTCCTCTTTTTTTTTTTTTTAGGTTGACTGTCTAAAGTATTTGCCACAATGACAGCCAACTGACTAAAATACTTTTCTTCCTCCCTTCTTTCTTTTCTGTGGGTGCTGAGGATCTGACCTCAGGCCCTCGTGCTTACCCAACATGCACTTCATCAACTGTGCTCAACTCCAAAACATTTTCTTTAGAAATTACCCTGCTTGTATTTTATACCAGCAAGAAATGGACAAAGACAGTGAGACTGGACCTTACCTTCTATCCAACGCTCTATTGACAGCCAAGAAGGGAGTCTCAGACGGGCTGTCATGATGTCACCAAGAAGAAAGCTTCAGAAACAGCCTAAGAGACCAAACGCCCCTCCCCACTGATCTCACTGCACTGCTGGGAGCCCCACCCACTCAACATGGGCTGAGCAGGAAAGGGGCCAACAGGGTGTCCTCACATACCCAGATGTTTCTGCTGCCTCGGCCAAGGCCCATGACACTGTAGGCAAGTCCAGAGTAAGCACAGAACAGGCCACCACAGACGGGAGAGGGCAGCAAGGGCTGCTAGACCTGCCTGAAGTCACTTATCATCAGCTTCCTACTTGAGTAGACCGTTAGAGTGACATAGGTATAGCCAACTGTTTCTTCCTCCATAGCCTATATTCACACACACACACACACACACACACACACACACACACACGCACACGCACACACACACACACACACACACACACACACGCACACACGCACCTCTTCCCACAGACAGAGCCCATTCATCCCTCTCATTAGAGTCTCTTGTGCTGAGCTCACAGAAAGAGAAATGGAAAAGCAGGGATCCTCAGTATCTGGAGCAGCCTGGACCAGGAGTAGCCGAAGAGCATAAGACATTATGCTGAGCTTTGAAGGATGAGAAGGGCGGAGTAACAGTAGCCACAGTGGTTCTCAGGTATCCCGGGTTATAGATGGAACTGGAGAGGTAGGAGAACAGGGCAGAGAGAGAGAGAGATCCCAGAAGCATCAGCCCGACATGTGCGAGGCTGGAGAACTGGCTCAGTGGGTAAACTGTTTGTCCCTCAAGCCATATAGACCTGACCTTATACCACATTTGGATGCTAGAGTACCCTACAAGCTTCCAGGTTTTTTCCCCGTCTCTGTTCCCTATCTATCCAAAGATTAGTGACATCACAGATATGGTTTTACATAGCTTCCAACAACCTGAACTCAGGTCATCCCACTTGGGTAGTGAGCGTTTTAGCTTTAGCAGTGTGTCCCCTCCCTAGCCCCATCTTTCTAGTTTTTCAGGAACTGTCTATTTCTATCACCATGTGTTCGGGGTTCAACTCTTTGTGGTAGGACACACACCTGGAAATGCCAGTGGGTGTCATGTAGATTCTAATTCACACACATGATAAAAGGAAGCCCCAGACCTTCAGAGTCACTTACAGCTCCACACACTCACCCTGCATGTGGCACTTAGTAAGGAACAAAGAGGACAAAGGATAAGACTCAGGCTGGCCACACCTCCACGTGGATGTGCTTGCCAGCACAGGAGGTCACTCAACAGGCCCAGAGCCAGCAGTCCAGAAAGCCTTATCAGTGCCACTCAATGTCACCTCCTATCAGGGTTTCCTCTCCTCACATCCTCAGCTCTTGACCAGATGTGAACGGAGCCGAAGTGTCTGTCAACAGCTGCCTGAACACATCAGCGGTGGCTCCAGACCTCCTTCCGCAAACATCCAGCTGTACGGCCCCTCTGCAGCAGCAAAAGGAGACGGCCCACTTTCCCTGAGAGGGCTGAGAGGAGCTGCTGGACAAAGGCCAGCGCCTGCTGGAGCCACCTGTGCCTCTGGAAAGGAAGGAAGTCCTCTCTAAGTCCCCCGGTGCCCAGCGTGGCCTTCCTCTTGGCCTAGCGTAAGAACAGAGACTCTGGGCTCAGCATTCTCCTTGAGTATATGAGACACCCTGCCAAACCCTCCAGCAACTCTACAACAACCTCTCTCTTCCTCTTTTCTTCCTCTCTCTCCCTCTGTGCCTGTCTGTCTGACCGCCTCTCTCCCTCCCTCCTCCCCCTCCCTGTGTGCGTGTGTCTGTCTGTATGTATTATGTCTCTCTCTTCCTCCTTCCCTCACTCCCACCCTCTCTTTCTCTCTGTGTGTGCTTGTGTCTGTCTGTCTCTCTCTTTCACACACACACACACACACACACACACACACACACACACACACACAATCTAGTGGTAGAAGATAGGCAGGAATAAGCTCTTTTCCAGAACCCAGGATCAAATCCAGGAGCCCAGGAGGAAAGATAAAGGGAACTGGAAAGCACAGGCCAGGCAGGAAAACTGAAGGTCTCTGCTACCCCACCTGCTGTAGGAAGCAGAAACTGAACTCCACCCACCGCTCACTCCATTTTGCCAACCCTGGCATGCCTACTCACAGACATGAGCGCATGCCCTCACCAACCTCCCTCCCAGGACTCATTGCTGAGACCCTCAAAAAAAAAGTCCTCAGGCCTTCACCTTCTTCATCATCTCCTCCTGGCAAGTCTGAGCTGTCGCCTCAGTGAGAAACTGTTTCGAGTCAGTTTCACCCGGCCAGTAGGGCGTCTTCCCTCCCCTCCCCACTGAACTTCTTCACACAGCAGCGGTTGTGGTTGTGGACCTCAGAGACAGGATGCACACTCTGATACCCTCACACACTCACACTGGGGAGAACAGGAAGGCATGTAAAAGGCCCTTCGAGAAATCAGACGGGTTTCCCCCATAGGAAGAAAAAATGAGCAAAGGACCCCAGAATCAGGCCAAAGTTCTGTCCATCTGTCCAGGTACCCCTGAGTTTTACACTGATTCTCTGATACTCTAGGGTATTCCTCTACAGGTCCCTCCTTGCCCCTACATCCCTCTCATACAGAGCTAGGATCAGCCAAGCTAGATATTCTGATTCAGAGCTCGTGGGGGCCTCCCCCTGGGTCCCTCTACCCCAAACTTAAAGGGCCTCCCAGGTTGGCAGAGGCAGACTGGCCAGCTGCAAGCCTTATAGGGAAATACAGGGATATGAAAAGATAGACCAGAGATGTGGGAGTGGCCAGAGGTGGGTACCTGGGAAGAGAAGGGGTGCAGGATCCTCCCACCTCCCCTCTTCTGTCCCAGAGGGCTCTCTTGTGCCAAGCTCTCAGAGGGGAGATCAATGGCAAAGGTGAGCAGTGACAGTTTCCACAAGGTCCTTCCTCTATTACAAGGACCCTTAGCGTCAAAGATCCTTTCCAGCCCTTCTCTTACACTCATGCTCTTCTTTCTGGCTCTGCCTTAGAGATAAGGGGTTCTCCTCTCCATCTCTGCTGGGACACTGGAGCCACCTGGGCTGGCTCTCACAAGGACCGGGTGAAGATATGGGCAGCCACCAAGCATCCAGGCTCCTGACAGTAAGAAGGTGGAAGGTCTGAAGAGGGGATCAAGGCCCATGCTTCACATCAGTCTCCACAGGTCCCCCTCAAAGTCTCGTTCTGAAAGAACAGACCTTGTAAAAAGATGAAGATGTAACACAACACTCCACTGTATGCGCCCCTCCTCCATACCCACTGGTCAACTCTTGCCATCTGCCACATTTGACCTTTTTCTTGTGTTGTTTGTTTGTTTAGAGACTGTTTCATGTAGCCCAGGCTGGGCTCAAACTCACTATGTAACCAAGAGTAACTTTGAACCTCTGATCTTCCTACCTCTACCTCCCAAGTGCTAAGACTACAGCTGTGGCCAACACGCCCTGTTTTATGGAATCAAACACAAGTTCAGATTCACAGCAACCACATAGAAAAACAGAGTGTAGGAGAACATGTCTGTGATTTCCAGCACTGGGGAGGCAGGGACGATGGATTCCTGGAGTTTGCTGGCCAGCTGGAGAGCTGGTATAGCAGAATCAGTGAGCCCCAGGTCCAGTGAGTAACCCTGACTTATCAAATCAGGTGGAAAGTAACTGAAAACATTTTGGTGTTGGCCTACAGGCACACATGCACATATACCCAAACACATACATAAACATATGTGTGGCTGCACACACACACACACAGGTTTGCTAATCAAAGGGAGGTGTCACAGAGTTTTAATGCTGTAATACAATACCATAACCAAAACCAACTTAGGGTGGGAAGGATTTATGTCAACTATAGTTCCACATCACAGTCCATCACTGAAGAAAGTCTGGGCAAGAACTCAAGGCAGGAACTAACGCAGAAGCCATGAAGGAATGCTGCTTATTGGCTTGCTCCTCGGCCTGCTCAGCCTGCTTTTTTACAGCATCTGGGACTACTTGCTCAGGGGTAATACCACCCACAGGGAGCTGGAACCTCCCACACTAATCATCAATCAGAAAATCTACAGGGTTGCCAACAGGCCAATCTGGTGGGAACATTTCCTCATTTGAGGTTCCCTCTTTCCAAATGACCCTATCTTGTGTCAGGATGACATAAAACTAGTCAGCGCAGGAAATCTATGGACCAGCTGCATAACTATTAGCCAAGAGCCTGGTGACAATGAGGAATTCCAGGCTCCAGCCTACCCTGCTGAATTAGTTTAGGTGCCCCTCCTCCACATAGCCTCCATGCAGCCCCTCCTCCACCCTGAGTTCTGCGCATCCACAGAAGCCTGAAAAGCACTTGTAACAGGGGCCCAGACTCCTCCACATGTCCTGGCTATGAAGAGTCTCTCTGCTTACCTCTGCAGGTGGGAAGGCTACTGTCAGGAACCCATGCTTTCATTCTGCATTCGCTGTGGCATGAATCTGTTCCTATCATTGTTCTTTTTGATGCTTAAATGTCCCAAAATGTGACCAGTGGGAGCCTTCTGACATATCCTCATTTATCTTCCTGACCTTCTTTTCTAGCAATGAAAAATGTTCCAGACTCCTCCTATCCTGTCCTGCCTCCACCCTAGAATCAGTCCTTTTTTCCCAGTAGGTATCGCTGAACTGGGAATCCTTGTCCCCTGGCATTTAGTCTTCACTTCCTGTCTCACGCTCCTGAGTCTAGCCCTCTGTATAATACTGTCAACTTGACCAGAGGTAGAATAGCCTAGGAGAAGAACCTCTGAGGGTGTCTGTGAGAGTTTCTAGACTGGGCTAACTGAGGTGGGAACACTCGCCCACTGTATGGGCGGGACCATCCCCTAAGCTGGGGTGATGAACTTAAGAGAAAATGAAATGCACGCCAGCATTCATCTCTCCTTGCTTCCTGACTGCAGATGCAATGGGACCAGCTGCCTCAGGCTCCTGCTATGACAAACTGTATCTCCTCAAACTATAAGCTGCAATTAACCCCTCCTTCCTTGAGTCCCTTCTGGTCAGATTATTTTATAACAACAATGAAAGAAGTAACTAAACAAGACAAGACAGGGTGACCAGACAGCTTGATGGGAAAGAACCTCTTGCAGTATTCACCTGAAGGTTGGGAGTCTGATCTCCAGAACCCATGGTAGGAGAGAGTAGACATACAGACATACACACACACACACACACACACACACACACAGACACAGACACACATACATACACACTAGTAATTTTTTAAGCAAGAAAGGGAACCAAAGCAAAGACACTATTGAGCACAGAACTGGGCCAGGAGTCTGTGGTCTTGAAGCAGTCGTGTGTCAGCGCAGCTCAGATCTGTCAATGTGGGAAGAGAGACAGACCGGGAGCAGCAGTCACCCAGACCATCCCCTGTTGGGGCTGGGACCAAGCAGCAGTTTCTGCAGGCTTCTCTGGTCAGTGCTTAGTGTCAGAGGTTCCAATAGATATCATTTTCCTCCAACAGGGGGCTCTGGCTCAGGGATGCTCACAGGCCTGTCCAGACCCTTTTCTTGATCTAAGCTGCCATCTGGGCCACCTTCAACCCTGGCTTCCACTCTTCTTCTTTTTTGTAACTAGCAGACTTATGGTAGCCATTTTGTGAGAGAGTACGCAGAGGCACACCAAGTAGGGTTGACACAGGACAACAGCTTCATCACCAGGTGGCCCCCGGAGGTGGCTCTTGTCTCATGAGCTAGTGACTGCTTGAGGGGCAGCTTCTCATCTCGCCAAGCTCTGCCAATGTCTCCTTAGAGCCTGAGTTCAGACACTGGGGTCTAAGCTCTCTGCGATGATTCATATAGACTTAATGGATTAGCAGGATCTAGAATCACAAGCAACAAGCCTCTAGGTATATCTGTGAAAGAAAGATTTTCTAGACTGGGCTAGTTAAGATAGGAAGATCCACCCTGAATGCAGGCAGCACCCTTCCATAAGCTGAGGTCCTGGGGGTACTAAACAGGACAAGGAGAGCTGAGCAGCAGCATTCATCTTCCTGCTTCCTGACATCAGATGCAACATGACTGACCAGCTGCCTCATGCTGTTGAAGTCCTGCCTTTCCCACAACGATGGATCACATAAACCCTTCCTTCCTTCCTTCCTTCCTTCCTTCCTTCCTTCCCCCTCCCTCCCTTCCCTCCCTTCCTTCCTTCCTTCCTTCCTTCCTTCCTTCCTTTCTTTCTTCCTTCCTTCCAGTTGCTTTTGTCCAGTATATAACAAATGCACGCTCCATCCCTTCAGAGTGGCCCCAGCAAAAGCAACTGAGCCTGTCACTGACAGCTTAGGCCCGAGGAGCCAATGAAGTCAGAGTTGTGTCTGTGCCTAATCCCCAACTCCAGGAAGGAAGGGAAAGCAACCAAAGAGAGAAAGGCTTGAACTGGGGCTAGCCTGTGGGAGAGTTGCAGGCTGCTGGGCCCAAGGCCTTGCACCTGCCCCAGCTGTGGTCTTAGGAGAGAGAATCAAGTTCCCATCCAGCATCTCAGCCTCTGAAAACAAATCCAGGATGGAAAAGACCCTGGCCAGGAACAACCCTTGATGCTTCCTGCAGTGCAGCAACTGAATGGCCAGCCACCGGCTCTGCCTTCATCTTCAAAGTTAACACAAGTGTCCGTGATGCCAATCTTGGGAAGAAGCCAGAAACAGAGTTCCATCCATGGAAGACTAGAATGTTCGCCAGCCCTCAGACAGCCCCTCACCCCTGCTGGAAGGACCCAAAGTAAGGGAAAGCCATAGGGTAGAGCCTATACATTTTTACCTAGGGTAGAGGGGTCTCCTCCACCCACAGGCTCAGGGCTACCATCTCAGTTCAGCTCCTGAATCTTTAAGTCACCATCCTTGAGCCTCTGTTTCCCCCTCTGTAGCCCTAGGATTACAGGTGTGGGCCGCCAGCCCTGGTTCACGTGATGTTAGGGAGAAAACCCAAGGCCACAGGCAAATAAATGCTCTACCAACTGAGCCACATTCCCAGCCCTCCAGCGTCATTTTATCTTCTCACTGACTTTCACAAGGGGCAAATAACTGGGGAAGTGACAAGGATCTTGCTAGCTGGACAGTCTACCTAAATCAGTGAGCACTAGGTCCTGAAAGATGGAACTCGGGTCTTCGGGTCTATATTGTAAACACTGTACCAACTGGGCCAGCCTCCCACCCATCAAGCCTGATGTTGACTGACTTCTGTTCTATCAGTTTTCGCGACTTGGGGATATCTTTCAAAAGGGTAGGTCGGGGAATCCATTCAGGTAAGATTGCAGTGGCCAGAACATGGCTACGCAATGGTGAGAACAGCCAAACAGGATGTGAAAAATGGGAGGAGGGGGATCCAGGTTTGAACAATCAAAGAAAGGATGTCATTCCCCAAGACGGGGATGATACACGGGGCAGAGAGGTGCCCAGAGATGACAAGAAGTATAAGGGGGTATAAGGATCAGACCCCATCCTAGGAGTCACAGCTGGTTCCATTCCTGTCATCTCTGCTTTATGTTCACCTAGGTAGGATAGCCTTTTCCCAAGCCAGCCCACTCCACCTAGTCCCCACCTTGCCCAGCTCTCCACATGGACCCACAACACCTCTGTGGCTCTCTTGAGCTCGTGGTTAGCCTTCCTCAGGGATAGACAGCAACTAAGCCTCAGGGATAGACCCACTAGCCAAGCTCCCTCCAGCAGCCTTCTTGGCTGCAATTCTTCAGGGTCCTGTAAGAACCTTAGCCTCTTGCCCTTTGCTTCTTGGTTAGAAAGGTGAAGAGGTTGCAGATATAGCTCAGTTAGTAAAATTGGTTTCCCTGGAAGTATGAGGACCCAAGTCCTAGAACCCACATAAAAAAACCAGGTATGGTGGAAATACTTATCATCCTAGCACTGGAAGATCAGAGTCAGACGATCCCCAGTCAGCCTTGCCTCAGAGACTCTATCTCAAAAAACAGAGATAGGCCAGAGCTTAAAGCGATATTATTAAGAAGGCTGGAAATTCGGGGTCCCAGAACCCATGGATCTGTTGGGTGGGCATGGCAGCTTTCTGTAACCCCAGCCACAGACACAGGGGATCCACCACAGCAAGTTGGCTAAGTAAGATGGGTGAGCCCTGGGTTTGATTGAGATCCTACTTTAGAAGAATAAGGTAGGAGAGAGAGCATCATCAGCTTGAGGCCTCCACGCATGTGCCACACACACAAGGATAAGACAGTACCGTCCTCAAAAACCAGCGAAAGGGAAATTCAAAGGACTGTCCCTGGAGGGAGAGTCTCGCAGAACCAGCAGCAGCCACTATGTGGCGCTCTGACCGGGCTCTCAATAGTCTGGCCCTAGAGCTAGGCCAAAGGGCTGGCAACCAGGCATGGCCAGAGGAATGTGAATGGCACGGGGTGACCCCAGCGCCTGTCATTGGGTGGGGCACAGTCCCCACAGGCACATGCCCTACCCCTGGCTATCGTCTTGTACCCACCTCTCCAGATATGTCACCAGAGCCACCACTCCTTGGCTTTATTCTCAGCCCAGGCATGGGGGTGGATCTGCCTCTTCAGCCATCATCTCCCACCCCCTCAACACCTGCTGCCTGGGCTGCGGATGAACACAAAAGGCCCAGTGTACCAGCTGCCGTAGCAGGCAGAAGCCCTGGGTTCCGCTCCCAGCACGACAAAACAAAAACAGAAGCATTGAAAAATTACAATATTCCATAATATCGTAATGTTTGTTTGTTTGTTTGTCAACTTTGTTTGTCAACAAGAGTGAATCGTGGGGAGATGGTTCAGTTAGTAAAGTGATTTCCCCTTGCAAACATGAAGACCTGAGTTCGATTCCTTCCCCAAACACTATACAGCATGGTAGTACATGCCGGTTGTTCTAGCTTGGGGTGGTGGGGAAGAGGGAGATATGTGGAGCTCGATAATTAGCCAGCCTAGTTGGATCAAAGAGCTCCAGGACAGTGAAAACCTTTGTCTCAAAGAAACGGGGTACCTGAGAAATGACACCCGACGTTGACTTCTGACCAATACATGTATGCCCACACATGTGAACTCACACAAACACACAGGAAAGAAAAAAACATGGCAATTCATATTTTTCTTGCAACTTTCCATAATTTCTTCCTATAAGGGAATAATCAGTGGTGTGGGGGTGCTTGTCTGTAGACCCAGCACTTGGAAGGCTCAGGCAGGAGGACTGTGAGCTCAAGACCAGCCTGGGCTGCATAACCAGACCCCAATTGTTCCTGTCTTGGCAAAGAACGTGCCTTAGAAAGCACAGTAGGCAAAAAGAAAACTAAAGAGAGAGTGCAGAGGCCAGAGAAGCCACTGACCTACCTCTACATGCGAGTCGAGGGGGGTTGAGGGGAAAAGGCTCGGACAGCTTGTGTGGTTTTACCATGGCCCCACACTCCAGGTCCTAATGAACACAGCAGCAAAGTGTGAAGAGAGGCTCAGAGAGGTTGAGCATTGCCTGGCTAGTACTGCAAACTGAATGCCTTGCATGATTTCTGCCTGGGGCCCTGAACACCACTGAGTTCAACACTTTAGGAGTCCACCAGCTCAGAGAAGCAGAACGAGGAGCAACCAGGAGGGTCACTGTGCTGCAGGCTTGGGCAAGTCACCCCAGTCCCTTCTCCTCTGCAGCAGACATTCCCCTCTATGGTGTCAGGACTCTTGTAGAGCATTTGCCAAGAGTCTGGTCCCACCATCCGGTCTTCACAGCCTCCTATGGTGGAAGGGCTTAGATGTTGAGCCAAGGGAGGGTGGCATGGACTCCCTAGCAGAAGAGAGGACAGAGGTCTCAGAACCCAAACCCAATCGTCACATACCCCCTGATCAGACTGTCCTACTGGCCCCTAGCTGCCCCTGCCCACAGGGCTGCTGCTTAAATGCAACAGTTGCTAGTGTAAGAATGAGCCCAAAGCAGAAGGCAGGAGAAAGGACTGAGGTTGGAAATAGACTGCAACCCAGCAAATTCCACAGGCTGGCTGGCCCTTGGCCAACAGTTGGTAGGGGCAGTGTGACCTGGGGCTGGCCCCCTGCAAGAACTGACTTACTTACTTCCTCCCTCTCCTCTAAGCCTCAGGCCCCACTATCTGGATCCCAAGCTGGGGCTGGATGTACCATGAAAGCCAAGAGCTTGGGTGGAGGGCACAGAGCAGCCTCACATACCCACGCTGGTCTAAGGTGCCACCACAGACCTTGTAAAAGGCTGCCTCCCTGACCTGAGGCATCCTGGACTGACAAATAGCTCTACCATGGAGGATACTGTCCTCCACAAGTAACCTTGCCAATGTCAAAGGGACTAGAGGGAGGGTTTGCCCCTCAGTTGGGGACAAGATTCAGTCTGTACTGATGAAACTAATCTTTAAGTCCCCTGCCAGCCACTAATGGCTCCTAGAGTCTCCAACCTTTCATGGGAGATGGTGGGTATTTCTTGACCCAGCTGTTATCACCACACCACAGACCAGGACAGCCTTATTCATATCCATCACTGAACCTCTGGAGACCTTTATTCATAAGAATACCCCGGTTTATTCACCCTGGCACATTTCTGGAGTTGAGAGGAAGTCCAGGGTCATGGAGAAATCCCTGACACAGTACAGGGTGTGGTTCACTTTCTCTGGAGTGCTAGCCTTCAAGGTAGCAAGACCCTGACCACATCGGGGTTCTATCCAAAAAACATAGAAGCTCTGTCATTTGCTCTAGGGGAGACACTTTCCCTCGCCCATCCTCTCACTCCCTGTATTCAAGAGAAGGACAGCACAAGGTGGGCAGAGCCAGGTCTGTAAGAGACAGCGTAAGGACCGGGGCTCCAGTCCTTAACTCCAGCACTGAGTGGGTGGCTAAGGAGGATATAGCAGGACAGGCTGACTGCCAACCTAGCTTCAAGTTCAGAGACCTTGTCTCAAGGGAATAACGCTGAGGACGATATATCAGGACAACCAATATCCTCCTTCTGACCTCCATGTATGTATATATTCCACTCCACTCCCATCTCTCTCTCTCTCTCTCTCTCTCTCTCTCTCTCTCTCTCTCTCTCTCTCTCTCTTTTTCTCTCTCTCTCTCTTTCTCTCTCTCTCAGTGGGCAAAACCAACCTGGGCCCAAAATGAGACTCAAGAAGGAGGAATTCCCAGGGCTTCCCTACACAGAAAGGGGAAGGAGAGAGACCATACTGAGAGCTCTGTCTGCTTCCTCCACCTGCAGCTCCAGCCTGGAGCCATATACAGCACAGGAGTTCCATTCCTAGAAACCCACCACAACCACAGAGAAAACACAAGGCTGCAGTGGTGGCTACCTGAAGACCAATGCAGCCTTCCCAGGATCTCTGTGAGGTGGAGCAGATTAATCCTGTCAGGAGAAGGGGGACAGGGTGGGGTTGGGGATAGGTTCCCTCCTCTCCCTTTTTAGATAAAAAATGGACTCAGAGAACAAGCAAGTCCACAAGACCAATTCTCCCCTCTCCCTGAAAGCGAAATCGTCTCAATTATCTTTAAGAAACCGATAAATTTTCTTTCTCCCTTTCATCCTATCAGCTTCAGCCATCTCCCAGCCTCCCTGCCCATGGTCCCATCTAAATCAAACCCCCCATCTACTCCACCATGCATGTCTGATCCCTGGGCTGGTCCCATGGATAGTGCTACATGGGATAGAACAGCTCATGCATTCTTGGACCTAAGAAACAGGGAAAATGGAGCAATCTGTAAGCATGAAATGGGGTCCACCGAAGACCTCTGGGTATTGGTCCAGTACCCAAGGCTCAGCGGTGAGGCCCAGGTCTGCCAGAGCCCAGGCATCTTGGCTGATGTCCCAGGGAGAGGCTGAACTTAGAAAAAGGTCCAAAGAAAGAAGCTGCAGCTGTTAGAAAAGGGATGAGCCAGCTAAGGCCACCCTGTCACCCTATCCCCATTCCGGCCCTAATGCCCCAGCAAAGCCCCTCTAACCAAGGTAGCCATGGAAACATTCTCCTCTTCACCAGCCGACAACGTTATAGTCCTCCATACAACAGAATTCATTATCGTCATCTCCACCCTGGGATCTGCACCTACAGCCAGGCATGGCCACAGCTGACAGGACCAAGAGTGAGACAGTCTCATGCCTTTCTAGGACAATGGCTAAAGAGGGTGAGTGGGTCCTGACATCCATGCTCAGCAGATCCACTTGTGCCATCCCCTCTTCGTACAACCCCTGCCTCTACACCCTCATACCCCTCCAACGGGCCTTTAAGAAGGCATAAGCAGGACCAAACATACAGGAGGTTATCTGCTAGCCTCATCTAACCCATGGCCCTTAGGCCTCTTAGAAATAGCTTGCTTCTACTCTGGCCAAAGTTACTCCCCCTGGGAATGAGGAGCTCACTTCCTCTCCCCAGCTATCCTGAGGTCTCCGTGCCTGGAGTCAGTAAGATATTGAATGTTTGGTTGAGCACAAGCTGGGGAGACAGAATGTTTCCAGATACACCCAAGGAAGAAAGCTAAAGGGCATGGCCCAAGAGGACAGGAGCACAGGCCAACAGGTGAAGTGTTTGCCACAGGAGCAAAAGAACCTGAATTTGATCCTCAAAACCCACATAAAAGAGTCAGAGTGCAGTAGAACATACTGACAACCCCAGTTCTGGAAGGTGGAGACGGGCAGCTCCCTGGGGTCCACTAGGCAGCCAGCATGGCTTACTTGGCCAGTTCCAAACCATGAGAGACCCTATCTCACAAAACCAAGGTAAGAACAAGCCAGGAAGATGGGCCATCGGTTAAAGGCAATAGCCACCTGAAACCCGTGGATGGATAGATGGATAGATAGATAGATAGATAGAGTTATAGATATATAGATAGGTAATAGATAGGTAGATAGATGATAAATAGAGTTATAGATATATAGATAGGTGATGGATAGGTAGATAGATGATTGATAGATAGATAGATAGATAGATAGATAGATAGATAGATAGATAGAGATAGATAGAGTTATAGATAGATAGAGCTATAGATAGATAGATAGATAGATAGATAGATAGATAGATAGATAGATAGATGATATATAGATAGGTAGATAGAGCTATAGATAAATAGACAGACAGAGAGACGGACAGACAGATAGACAGACAGACAGGCTGGTGTAGTAATGCGTATTTGTAATCCCAGCACACTTACAGTGAGAGAGGAGAAAAGAACAGAGAATTGTCTGAAGGTTGTGGGCCAACTACCTGGAGGACACATAGGAGCAGCAGAAACTAGAGACCCATCTTCAACAAAGTGGAAGGTGAGAACCAACTTCCAAAAGTTATCTCCAAATCTCCACACACTCCATGACACAAACCTTCACTCACACAATATGCATTCGAGATTAATTCATTAGCTTAAAAATCAATTTAAAAAAGAAAACGATGAACAGCGTCCTGAAGTTGACCTCTGACCTCCACGCATGCGCACACACATGCAAGCGCCAGCTAGCCCTAGTCTGAGGCAAAGCCAAGGTTACCTCCCCAACCTGGCCTCCATTTACCTTTTCTCAGCCTTAGGCCCTTATCCTCCCAACTGCATTAACTTTCCATCTCAAACAGGTTTTGAAGGTTCTACTTCCGTGACTGCCTGGAACCTTCCACCTTGTCCTGGAGCTCACCTCGGGTCTACCTCCTCTCTGCAGCCTCTCCAGATCATCCAGCGCTGTGGGGGGCACTGTGTGAGAGGTGGGCAGCTCAGCCTCCTGACCCATAATGACCAGGTGCTCAGTGAGAGGAACAACCTTAGCTCAAGTGAACTACATTCTCCCCAGAGTTTAACTCAGGTCAGATATGATGCATACAACATGAAGAATCCGCAGGGGTTGTCCTGACATGGTGCCAGGGTGGCTATCTAAGGAACAGAGCCTGTGGCAGTATGGTCTGCAGCAGCTCTGGAGCCTGGGATAGTCTGAAAGGTCTAGGATCTGCAGCAGCTCTGACAGGGGGAAGACCTCCCTAGCTAGACCTATAGTAGCTGCTGTCTGCGGCCACCCACTCACTCCCATGATGACCTGGGGCTCAGCTTAGTGCAGGGCCCTCACACTGCAGTGGGAAGATGATGCAGCTTAGGCATCCTTCCAAAGGACACTAGAGACACAAATGCCCTTTTAACAGAAATACCCGGAGATAGTCTGAGGCTCCCTCCAAACCCCATGTTCTGACCCCAATCCATCTGTTGTGAAACTTGGGATCTGAGGCAGAAAGTAAGACAGAGTGCAGGGTCTGGAAGAAAGAAAAAAAAAGGCTAAGAACAACCTCTAAGGATGGAAACCCATCGGCTGTAGCTGTGAGGTCGCAGGCCTAGCAAATCACACTGTCCCAGCCCTTGGTCCATACAGCCCAGTACTTTTGTCTCTTGTTAGTTTGCTCATATAGGGCATTCCTCTGCTGAGGACTAAGGTCCTGTTTGTCATCTGACCTAAAGGCAAGCAGTGTCCCCACCCCAACACACACACACAAACACACACACACACACACACACACACATGCACGCACGCATATGCACATGCACATGCACATACACCCACGCCGCCCTGACCAGCCACAAGAACCATCTGACCAGACAGCAGATCTGCAGCCATTTGCTGAGATTTGACTCCACGACATGCCTAAGTTATTTACTCATCCATCTGACCATGGAGGAAGGGAGGCCCAGATGACCCAAACATGGCAGAGTAGGGTGGGATAGCATCCTCTAGTCTAGTCCTGCAGCAAGCGTCCCTCCTCTCCACTCTGAAACACAGCCTCCAGGCCTGTCGGGCATCAGCACCGTCTCCTGACGTCAGAAGTCATGCATCCTTTGGCAATAAGTACACTGGCTCTCTGATTCTAGGAGCCCCAGATTCAACAAATTGAATATCAAAAACATTTCAAAAAGACAAGATGGGGTCTGAACACATACAGATGGTTTTTCTTGCTGTTGTATCCTGAATGATATACGGTATGTGAGCCATGTGTCCACACCGAATTGAGCACTCTAAGTCATCTAGAGAGAGCTAGCAGCACATAGGATGATATGCATGGTTAGTTTCTAGGCAAATATTACATTAATTTATGTAACACACTTGACCGCCGGAAGACTTGGACATTTGCACACTGGGTATCCTCAAATCCATTTTCTAAGGACCTTTGGGGTGATTTCATGCTTAGAATAAGCTGCTGTGTGCTGAGCTGGAGGTCTAGACACCACAGAGGCAGGAGACAGTACCTTGCCCTTGAGAGCAGAGACAGGATTTACTCTCCAGTCTAGGCCCAGACCACAGGGGCCGCAGGGCCAGGCCCAGAGCAGGCCTAGCAGAGCTAGGAAAGATTTCCTAGCTTACATAGGGTCAACAGCATAGCTATTTCCTCCCCCAGAACATTTTTTAAAACCTCAGTGATTTTATAAAAGGAATTTTTGTAGCAATGACAGGAACTAAAGAATACAGTATATAATTTAGAATAAAAAAGAGTTTCTGAACTGGAAAAAAACGACTCCGTCGGCAAATGCAAACCTAAGGACCAGAGTTCAGATCCCGGGATCCCTCATAAATCCCAGGCACAGCAGTGTGCACCAGTAACTCTGACACTGGAGGAGGCAGATGCAGGGGTCTCATTGACAGCAAGCTCCGGGTTTGAACACGAGACACCTTGTTCCCAAAACTAAGGTCCTCTGGCCTCCAGCACCCATTGTGAGACTGAGCTGTCACCTTCAGTCTTGCTCCGGAAACCCGGGTCTTTCACCCCAAGTGGGATGAGGGTTACATCTTATTTAGGGGTCAAGTGTTTCAGGAGCCAAAGTCCACCTCACCTCAGGAGAGGTGACAGTCCATAAGTCTGGATGGGCCAGAGAGAGTCTGAAATGTCAACTACAGAAACAGATTCTTTTTCCTTTTTTTTTTATTTTTTTTTTTTATTTATTCACCATTGCTCTCTTCAGACACACCAGAAGAGGGCATCGGATCCCACCTACAGATGTTTGTAAGCCACCAGGTGGTTGCTGGGAATTGAGCTCAGGACCTCCGGAAGAGCAGTCAGTGCTCTTAACCACCGAGCCATCTCTCCAGCCCTTCTTTCTTTTCAAGATAAATTCTATTACATCTGCTCACTTGTCCGCTCATTCATCCATTCATGTGTACCCACGTGGGCATGTGTGCTTACGCACCATGGCACGCATGTGGAAGTCAGCCCTCTTCTTACGACACATGGAATCCCCCGGGGACCTGGGATAGAACGCTGGCGGTCAGGCTTGATGACAAGTGCCTTTTTATTTCCCAAGACACCTTGCAGCCCCTCGGTTTCTTCACTGAGACTCGGAATACCGCAGCAATGATGGCAAGACAAAGGTATTTATTATTCGTGGCTATTATTATTAATGATATGAGATGAAGCTTCCCTTGGGCAGGAAGAGCGGCTTTTCTCTTCGCCAGCCCTGACCCCTGACCCCTTAATGGCATATGCAGTTAGGAGGTGGTAGCCTCTTACAGGGGGCTTTAGAGGCCTGCGTACCACACCTTCCCTCCAGGAATCCCTTTCTGTGCTGTTAGAACAATGAGAGATTAAATCAGTCCTACTGGGGGCTCTCCGGTCCGGCCTGGCCTAGCAGCCTCTGTGCAGACTTCCATTTCAACTTTCCAAGTATGCGAGGAAGTAGGTTTTGTTAACTGTGTCTCAGAAGGGGAGACTGAGGTTATGGAGACTAGCATGATCTGCCCAAGGACGGGAACATAGTGCTGCTACAGGATGATGACTCAGCCTTCGGTCGTCCACTGCAGCATTGCTTGGATGGGATCTTGCGAGTGGACCCCTGCAGTCCAGGCCATCTTTGAGACCTTTGGTAGCATTAGTGAGGTGCCTCTCCCATACGCCCCAAAGTCCACCCTGAATAGGCACCCCACCCACCCACCTGGCCCTGCACAAACACCCAAGCCAAGATACACATCTGTCCCAGCTCGTCCCTCTGTGGTATAAAATTTTAGGATTGGTGTCCTTTGCATAATAGGGTAAGACCTAGTGGAAGTTTGCCAAAGAGGCGGCTTTTAGGAAAACACACCACACCACACACCCAACAGGAAGTCCCCACGA
Source organism: Mastomys coucha (assembly GCF_008632895.1). Lineage (NCBI taxonomy): Eukaryota > Metazoa > Chordata > Mammalia > Rodentia > Muridae > Mastomys > Mastomys coucha. Next base: position 28,363,963 of record NW_022196895.1, on the reverse strand, counting down.
CTAGAGGTGGCTTCTCACCTGGAGACTAGAAGCTCCCCCTAGCCTTCCTCATCTATCCAGACACCCACATCTGTCGTCACATATAAAGGCCCAAGCTCAGCCAACAGGGCTCCACAAATGGAACATGTCCTTGCTGTGACCACATGGGTGATGACCAGGTATGTCTCCAGCTAGGACATCAGCTCCACCTCCCCCATGCTTAGCGCACAGTGGGTACTACATGTCCTCTAGAATAGATATGGAAATTCATCACCACTCCTTTAGTGTCAAGAAACAGAAGACCAGAGAAGGGGGCCCAGGTTAGATTATTTGTAGGAGCTGAGTTAACTCTAAAATATTCTGAATCAAAGTCAAAGACTTTCTGCCATCAAGACTGCCTCTATACACAACGCTTACTCATGTGCATATATACCACACACATAAACACACACACAGTACACAGTATATGTACATATGTACACACACACATACACACACACATACACACACATACATACACACACACATACACACACACATGCACATACACACACATACACACACATGCACATACACATATACACTCACACATACATGCACATACACACACACATACACTCACACATACACACACATACACACACACACACACACATACACACACACATACACACACACACATACACACTCACACATACACACACACACACACACACACACACACACACACACACACACACACGCTATTATCCTAAGCCCTAACCAGTCAAAGGCTCAGCCGGGATTAGCTGTCTACAGAGGCCTACAATGGATACTCCCAGGGAGCGATCTGAGTAGTGGGCCTTGTAGGGAAAGAGGCTTCCCAAGGAGGTTCTGTGACATCAGTCTACCTCCTTAGCTGGTATGTAATGAGCATGTACTATATAACATGCATCAGCCAGAGGCTTCCTGTTCTTCACACTCTTGTCTGTGAAGAGAGCTATCGTTAATCTCCAGTTTATCCGCAGCGTAATGCTGGGGAGGTCTGGAAGTACCCGCAACCTGATGAAGATCCTGCAGCCAGTCAGGGGGACCTAGAAGCCCCATGCTCTCAGCTACCTCCCAGGGTGATATATAGAATAGAAAATCTACCTCAGGAGACAAGCTATATGATGCACATCCCTGACTTGCAGCAGCGGAGGACTGAAGCTTTCTCGGTATTGTCCCAGCCTCACAACTTGGGTAAGAATGGACCCAAGGCCACCCAGGACAGAAGCCAGCACAGGAAGGCCACATGGGGACCTCAAAGGATGAACTGTGAGGAAGCGGTTGAAAGTGGTTCTACCTCTGCTGCTGGGAGACTCTCTGGGGTGCACAGATTCCCACCCCAGCATGCAACACTTAATTAAATCTGGCCTGAGTCTTTCACCCAGCCACACCTTTCCTCTCACGGAACTGAAATTCTCACCATCCTCACTGGCCTTTATTCCTCACACTATCCCAATACCCTAGGCATACAGCAGGCTCTCCCTTACCTACCATCCCCCAATATAATAGCAATAGCCTGGCTTCCACCCCTGCCAAAGCCAGTATAGTACTGAGGCCCCCAGGCATGAGGGGGCAGGGGGGCAGGAAGACCCCATGGACATGCTTACAGCTCCTCTATACCCTCCTGAGGCCAGTGTCTGCAGAGCATCTCCCCTGGCCCCACTCCCAGGTACCCAACACCCCATACAGGATGCAGGATCTTGCAGGGAATAGAAACCATTTACATAAAGAATTTTCAGGAAATCTGATCCAGGCTGGAGGTTCAGCAGAGCCTGTCCAAGCTCAAGGAGAGAGGCCCAGTACACTGAGTTTCAGAAATAGAGGAAAAGAGATGGTCCAGCCTAAGAGAGGGCTCTAGAGGGAAACAAGAGAGATAGAAAGGGGGATGTACAAGATGCCTTTCATGAAATTACAGCAGCTTCAGGCTGGGTCCTCAGACTGGAGACATGCCTGTGTAAGTAAAACCAGTGGCCCAGGTGACCTCGGCTGCAAGGGCTATGTGTTTCTAGCAGGCAGTCAGCACTATGCAGCCAAAAGCCCATTCTGTTAAAGGGGACATACACATGCTCCTCCAGGGAGCCAAGCTACTCTTTGGGTCACTACCAGAAGCTTTATGCTCAAACCCAGCTCATACTAAGAAGTCTGATGTGCCTCCGACATGGGAAGACCTTGACCATGCAGAGGAACACAGTGAAGTTCGCAGCCATGTGTCAGGGTGGCATAACAGGGCATAATATGGTGCAGTTTACCTCCATAGGGTCAAGGTCCTATAAATAACCACGGCTGCCCCTTCCTTTGCTGAGCATCTGCTTCACGTGCCAGAGACGTGCTGTGCAGTGACAGCCGCGGACTTCCCACTCTCACTGGTGTTCCAAACACCCTCGTTTGCACCCCTCCAAGTATGCCCAGGGATAGCCACAGCTATCAAAGAAACATTCCCTTTTTGTGTGTTCCCACCATAACCCAAGACTCAACCACTGGCCCAATACTGTGAGAGCAAAGCCCAGGCTCCCTCACGTACTCTTCCCTGAGGACTCCTAGGCCATAGACTAGGGCGGTCAAGATTCCACACCCCCACCCCAGCTGTCCTTTTCCCCAACTACCCCATCCCCCAAGGGCCCAGCTCGCCAACCTCTAATCCTCTTGTCATCTGACCCAGCCTCCACCCTAAACTGGCTTTGCCTAGCCACCCTTCTGAGGCCCAAAAATGGACACAGTCATTTATAGAGGGTCAGCTAAGCCAAATGCAATGGGAAGATGACCTCATGAAGTCCATGGGCCTAGGCTCCAGGCACACTCGCTCACAGCGGGCACACAGCAGCAGTAAGGGAATAAATACCATGTAGGCCCGAACAATACGCTTCCTGCCTGAAGCAGCCCAGCATGCAGGGATTCAACCTAGGACAAGGCCCTTGGCCTGTGCAGCCAGGAAAGTAGAAGAAAACACAACCAGCTAACTCCCAGGTCTGGGCCAGCCAGGGCTCCAGGATCAAACACCCAAGTACCCACGTTCACCCCTAAGCATCCACTAATCACCCACCAGAGCCAGACAGACACAAAAGGGGTAACAAGCAAGCACAGATCTGCCCAGGGCAGTGAAGGAGGCAGATGAATCAAAGGTCTGCAGAAAGGTGGCTCTGTGACCTACACAGGACCCCATGACACCAGAGGGCACCCTGGCCTTTCTTGTCACTGAGTCTCCAGGGGTGTCAGGGCTGAGAAGTTGGGAAGAAAAAAACGGGAGGGAATAGGACCCTTCTTCCTAAGCAAATATAGGGCAGGCTTTCTTTTTACTGTATTCTGCGTATGCACATTCGTGTAAAGGCCAGCGCTCGGCGCTCTCACTGATCCTGGAGCTCGCTTATATCACTAAGCTGTGATCCCAGACCTGGGATGGAGCTCACATCTTCATATTTGTGTGGCCAACACTTTTTCCAACTGAGCTATCTCCCTAACTTTCCCTTGCTTTCCACCACGGCAGATGTTATCCTCACTCAGAAAAATGCCCTTCTATAATGATAAAAGATAAAAAGATTAAAATCGCCCTGTGGCTAGTTTATTTGGCCAAGGAAGGTAGGTCCAGTGTCAGGACCGCTTGTAAGGCAATGGGACTGAGGTTCCATTAGCAGTGGGCATTGAACAGGATACAGACCACCACTAGAAGATACTGGAGAGTCAGCCCAGTCAGTGTACCCAAGCTGTGACAAATGTACATTCCAAGTGTCAGAAAAACAAATGGAAGAGAACAGCGTCTAGGTAAGGCACAGGGCTTCCTGAAGCAGCGCCCGTAGCAGGCCAAGGAGGAAGAGGATGGGAAACAGGCTGCTGTCTCAGGATCCCATCAGACTGTCTTAGCTTTCCCTGGGCAAATGGTCCCTAACTAATGCCCATGGGACAGAGAGCAAATGTGGCCAAAGACGAGTGCAGGTCCATGAAGCCTAGGCTCAGCCAAGACCAGCTGTTGGCCGTAGCCATGGTCCATAGCCAACCAGCTGTCAGCCAACTGCCCAAAGCCTCTGAGCAGGCACTGAAAAGAGAGATGGCTGCTCAGTGGCCCAATGATACAGGGTCATCTACATGAAAGGAACACAGCCTATGCTTGAGGCTCCCAGAGTTGTATCAAGGAGGCTACTGCTAAAACACACACACACACACACACACACACACACACACACACACACACACACACAAAACAAATGCATCTGGAAAGAGGGGCATGCTGGCTATAGCGAGCTGCCATAATGAAGTTGGTCTTCGTGTGGTGGGGGTTGGGAACTTGTCTCAGCTTACTCCCAATATTTCCATTCATTTCCTTTAGGGGTGGGAAGCAGGCTCCAGGCACCTTAGATGAATTACTAGGTCACCGGGAGCTAGGGTGGCATGGTGGCTGTATCTGACTATAGTTCCAGCTGGGTCACCCGGGTCTCCTCAGCTACCCACAGACTACAGAAGGGGTCCTAATCTCTCTCTCTCTCTCTCTCTCTCTTTGCTTTCCTCCTGGATGAGGGAGAAAGGAGAGCTGGCCAGATCAGGGGATTAGCAAGAGCCTTCCCAGACACAGTAACCCTCTTCTTAGCTAGTAACCACAAGGATGAGGAGTAGGGCTCTAAGGAAGATCTACCCGCCCCCCATCACGTGGCTGCATCCTTGGGGAGCTCACAGCTCTCAGCTGCAAAAGTCATTGTTTATAAACAGCCCAAGAAGGGCAGAAAAAGGCAAGCCTGTCCCTGTCCCCACCAGGCCCCGGCCCAGATAGAGCCATGAGGGGCTATCCCTGGCAGAAGCACAGATTGTACAATCTCAGATTTCATAGTCGGAATTGGCAGGGGAAGTGGCGTCAGCAGCTGGCGTGATCCAATTCAATAAGCCAGGGACGGCGTGGGGTAAAAGGCAGGCCAGCGAAGGACCCCCGCCCCCAATCCCTGCATTTCCTGCACAGTCAGGGTGTCCCAGGAAGCTCTGGTCCCTTCCCCTGCAAAAAACCCAGAATATTCTCAAATAACAAGGATAGGGTTTCCTGTGGCGCCCTCCACACCCCTCTCTGGGCCACCGGATAGCCTTGAGCTCCCACCACCACTCTCTCCAGCGGCTGGAACCGCCAAAGCCCTGTTGGGGCGAGGGGTGCAGAATCTGCTACCCGGCGGGTCTGGGCGGGACCTTCTAGGCCGCAGGCACCTCTTGGAAAAAAGGAAAGCGATCCCCTTCAGGGACTAAGGTAGAAAGGCGGTAGAAAAAAGAGGGCAGTGGGCGTACGCACTAGCCAGCTGGGAAAGAAAGTACAGCCTTAGAAGTCTGGGACGCATTCGGCCCTAGAGGCAAGAAGACAGGCTCCTTCCCCCAATACAAGTCCCGCCTGTATTGCCCGCACGGGTCTGGAGGGCTGGGGGGTCACCTCCCAGGCTCCTGACCCTTGGACTCCACGGTAGGGTGAGAGTGGACCCCGCGTCCGAGGATCAAACCAGAGCGTGGGCCTCCACTTCTCTGCAGAGGAGCCACGAAGGTACAAAACGATGGGGGAAGGGGGGTGCAAGGTGGACAGCTGCGCTCTCCCCTTCTGAAGCCCAGGTAGGGAGAAGGGGACACCTTAACTGCAAGGAGACCAAACCCGGGGATTCCTTGGCGGTGATCATCCGGAAGTGACCAGCTAGATCCCGGGGGTAGGGGTGAGAGGTGTGGCAGGTTTGCCGTTCACTCACCTTCTCCTGTGCTCGGGTCAGCTTCTTCTGTACGTTGCTGGCGATCTTCCCCGCCGTCACCCCCTTGCTCCCCATCTCTGCCATCCTGGCGCCGGCCTCGCCCGTAGCGAGCGCGGATAATGGCGCGGGGAGGCCGTGCGCGCCGCACTCCCAGCCTCCAGCCCCGGCCGCTGCTCCACCAGCCTGAGCCCTGGCTCCACGCCGCGCACTAGAACAGCTCAGGGGACTGACGGAGACGGAGCGTGCGCGGGGAGAGCGAGTGAGCAACGCGGGGATCCAGGGAGGGAGGGAGGGAGCCAAAGGAGGAGGGAGGGGGCGGGGAGAAGGGACCAGCCGCGGGCGGGTCAGCGGGCCCCCAGCCCGCCCCCTCCGGACATGACACTGCCTTTTAAAGGGCCATTCTGGGATCGGGATCTCACCGCCCAGGAGGAGGGATCCTGGAGGGCGGGCACTGGGGGCTGCGGGTCAGGGACTCCCCGGACGTGCTTGCGACTTCGCCTGGGGATGGGAACTACCTATGCTGTTCCCAATTCAGCGCCACCGTGACCCTGAGGCGTAAGTCCTCCTCCCAAGCAGATACCTCCTGCAGCTCTAGAAAGGTAACCAGGCGAAGGAGTTGGGTGCTTTCTAAAAATCAAAGACGACGTGCGGGGATATACGCGTGCATGCGTGGCCCTGGAATCCCAGAGTCCCCGCGGGCTGGGAAAGTGCCCTTCCAGGGATTCCCCTCCTGCTGGCAGTCCAGCGTCCGCCTCCTGCTGCACCCTGGGGCACGATTCCCTTTCTCTTTACCTAGCCCCACGCCGACAAAGCACTCGGTTTTTCCAGTTTGGCCTTTAACTATCATCCTAACGATCACCTAACGTCAACTACTTACTTAAAGTGAGCCTGGCACTGAGCTGGGTGATTTGGTAAGCGTTATTTCTCCCAGTTTCCAGCAGTCCAATGAGGGAGAGGCTCCAATTTATTAGCATTTTACAAATGAAACAACCAAGAAGCCAACCGCATCCTAGTGGGTGGGGGAGGGAAGGATTGCCTAATCCTGTAGTAGGAAGATGATTAAGGGTCATTCAGTATTCCTGAAGATAAGGTTGTCCTATGACACATACGATGTAATCACTAGAAGGGGAAGGACTTGCTATGACCTCTGTGGATACCAAAATTCAGGATATTCAAGTCTTTTATGCAAAAGACCCCTGGGGAAGTAGAAATAGGCAGTTATTTGAGACTTGCTGTTTAGCCAGGCTACTGTACTTGGGAAGTTCCAGGCCAATCAGAAACCCTGTGTCAAAATGACAGCTCAGGTTGTTCTCTGGCCTTGAGTGGACACACACACACACACACACACACACACATGATTATGCAAACATACACACATAGCAGAGTATTTACATGTAACCAACCGGCACTTGTTCCCCCACATACTTTAAATCATCTATGATTCATAATGTCTAATACATGCAAATATTGTGTAAATAGCTGTTTACTATATGTTTAGAGACTAAAGACAAGAAAAAAAAGTTCAATGTAGATATTTTGGTGCAGATGAAAAATTTCCCTGAACGTTGTCAGTCCCACAATGCAGAACTGCAAATAGGGAGAAGCAACTGTAAGATTTGTGCGGTATGGTATCTGCATCCTCTACTCAAAACCATACCACACCAGGATGTGTGACCAGTTCCAGGCCACTTAACTACCATGGAAGTTTTTCAGGAGCTATAGGTAGAGCTGAACAGAAATGAATGCTCCTGGTGGTTTAGATGTGTCCAACATATGGACGGGAACCAGGGTGTGAGACCTATGGAGCACTCACAGTAGACAGAGGAGTGAAGGTAGCTGGGGACAGGGTCTCGGGGATAGTGGGATTCAAAAAAGATTCTTGCAGGCTCTCCACCAAGTCCTTGTACCAATGGAGAAGCAGAGACAAAAAAAAAAAAAAAAAAAAAAGGCTCAGCCAACCTTCACAGTGGCCCATCTTGATCCCTGGAGCCCTCCTGATGTCACCTGGCTCTCCCATTCTGGACTTCCTCCTGGTCCATTAGTCTTCCTATTGTGGCAAGAAGAAGGGCTCAGCAGCTGGTCACCTACAAAATGACAAGCAAAGAACCAGCCCACACATGCACCAAACACTGGGAATGGAAAGTGCTATTGAAATTATCAATATGGGACCTATGTTAGATGCCAGGACACATATAAAGCTTGACACACGAATGACTCATGCCAGGGCTTAAGAAGTACCAGCAGGAGGATCCCTGGAGCTTGCTGACCAGCCAGACTGGCTGAAGAAGTCAATAACCTCCAGACCAGTAAAAAAAAAAAAAAAAAAAAAAAAAAAAAAAAAAAAAAAAAAATGAAGAGCAACTGAGGTAGATATCCAAGGATGACCTTTGATCTCCATGGGCATCACACATATGTACACCACACACTTAAATGCACATACATATACACACAAGAACATGCAAATTATTATTATAAACCTATGCCCAATTTGTGAGCCCAGCAAACAAAATCTAAACAGCATGGATTTCTAAAACAGCATTGTCCTAAATCTATGTTTACCCCGTGGTCCCCTTCCTAAGTTCACAATTGTCTACCATCCTCCCACAGCAATTATTTCTCTCTCTCCCCTCCCCTTATCCCCTCCCCCTCCTCCCAAATCTTATATACCCCTTGGCCTAAAACTTATTATGTAGCTGAGGATGACCTTGAACTTCTGGTCCTCCTGCCTCCACCTCCGAAATGCTGGGGCTACAAGTATGTGTGATGATGCCCAGTTTACGAAGTACTGTATATAGAGCCCAGAGCTTCATGCATCCTGTGCAAGTACCCTACCAACTGACCCACATCCCTAGGCCTGTCAGAGCAATTTCTACCAACACTCCTTGAGGAAAGAAATGAGCAGAAGTCAAATTCTATTACAGTCAGCCCCTGGGAATAGAAGATTCTGCTTCGTTGAGCTTTTGGGGTTTCAAAATATGACAGAGCAACTGAAATGTTTCTCATTGGGAAAGGGCTGTCCATGCTGGCACAGCAATAAGAGAAGCCTTTGGAGAGTCTTTCACAGTTTGGAAACAACAGGAAAGTGATGCCGTTGGCATAATTATTAATGAAAAGACAGCCAAGTATATACATGTGTTATCCTCAAATCTATGTAGGAATTAATTAGATGCCCAGGATAAAAGACTCAAAACAGCCATCCATCAAGAAAGAATGCTGAGGCTCTAGTTCCATCTCCAGAACACAAATAAAGAAGCAGGCTTGCTGGCTAGCCAGCCTAATTGACAGTAGAGCCCAGGCCAGTGAGAGACCTTGTCCCAAAAAACCAAGCTGGACAGCTCCTGAGGAATTATAGCCAAGGTTAGCCTCTCACCACGCTTACACACACACACACACACACACACACACACACACACACACACACCACAGCAGGGGGCAGTGGGGATAGAGTATATGCACTGTGCAGATTAGGGCAGCCATCTTAAGCAAATTAGCAATTCCAGGTAAAGGCGAGCAATCCTGTCTCAAAAAACAAGGTAGGCAGTATCTTGAGGAATGACATCCAAGGTTGTTGTCTAGTTTCAAGAAAACTATTTTTAGGGCAGAGAGAGAAAGAGAGAGAGAGAGAGAAAGAGAGAGAGAGAGAGAGAGAGAGAGAGAGAGAAAGGAGAGAGAGAGCAAGCAAGCAAAGGCTTGGGAACAGAGTATGTGCACTGTGGATCTGAATTTAGAGGAGGCAGAGAAACAATGCATGTTTCTAATAGACTTTATGTTTCCAAACAGCTTCTTAAATTTTTAATTTGTTTTAAATTGTGTGTGTGGGTGCATTGCATATGTGCATGGGATTGCAGGTGCCTACAGAGGCCAGAAGAGGGTTTCAGATCCCATGGAGCTAGAATTACAGGCAGTGTTGATCTACCCAACACAAGAACTAGGGACCAAACACAGGCCATCTGGCAAGGCAGAATACGAGTAACTGTTGAGCCATCTTTCCAGCTCCTTTTAGAACAGTTTTAGATTTACAACAAAACTGAGCTGAAGACACAGCCATTCCCCATATACCTGCCGCTCACACTCAGGCATAGCGTCCTGGTTTTGTTTCTGTTGCTGTGATAAGTTACTCCGACAAAAAACCAGTGTCGGGAGAAGGGACTTATTTTATCTCACAATTCCAAGTTTCAGTCCATCATAATGGAAACATCGCAGTAGCAAATGCTTAAGGGAACTAGTCACATGGCAAGCAGAGAAAATGGTGTCTACTCAGTGCTCAGCTAGCTCTGTACACTCTTACAGTCCAGGGCTCAATGGCAGGGAATGGTGCCACCCACATTCACATTAAGTTTTTTCCCGTCAACCAAGACAATCCCCACAGACCCATTTGATCTAGACACTCTCTTCTCGGTGACATTCTCTTCACAGGTGAGTCTAGGTTGTATCAGGTTGATAACACTAACCATGACGTGTAGCCTTTCCCTCCCTCAACATCTGCATCAGAGTGGCCCTTCATACAGCTGATTAACCTCATAATCTCACTTTTCTACTAGGTTCACTCTTGGTGATGTACATGTTATGGGTGTGGACAAGTGTTCAGTAACATGTTTACCATTACAGCATTATGCATACCATACATGGGGCAGTTCACTCTCTCCTATGTTCCAGCTATTCACCCCTCTCACCCCCAACTCCCATCAACACATGACCTGTTCTCATTCCGCACTGGAGTGCCTCTTCCTGAATGTCATAGAGCTGGAGCTGCACAGTATATTGCCCTTATAGATTGGTGTCTTTCACTTAGTAATATGTATTTGGGATTCCTCCTTCACTTCTGTCACATAGGGAGGGAAATGGCTTAGTGATTAAAGCGCTTGTCACAAAAGACTGAGGGCAAAAGTTTGGCAAAAGCAGAATCCATATAAATGCTGGGCAGGTATGGCAGTCTTTCTGTAATTCCAGCCTTAAAAAAGTAGAGACAGTGTCCCCAGAGCTAGTTGGCTAGTGAGCCATATCAGCAAGATCTAGATTTGACTGAGAGACTCTGCCTCAGTGACTAAGGTGCAGAAGCAATCAGGAATGATTCCTGATCCCCATATCCACTGACTCTTGTGCAAAACCATGCATAGAACACAGGCCTAGCAGACACAGGGCGTGGGGAAGGGCGAGGTTCCAGTATCTTTCCATGGCTTCGTAGCTCATGTCCTTCAGCACTGTATGACATCCCATTGTCTGAAATACCACCGCCGTTCCTCTCACCTATTAAGGCAGATTGTTCTGCCTTCTAATTTTGGATAATTGTAAATAAGTTAGCTGAAAGTAGCTGGTATTCAGGCATTTGTAAATATAAGGTATAGACTCCTTTGGAGAAGTATTAAGACGTGTGCAATTGCTGGACCACTTGGCAAGAATGAATTCAGTGTTAAAAGAATTTCCCAAGCTATCTTCTAAAGCAGCTGAATCATTTTTGCATTCCTACCAGCAAAGGCTGGATGCAACCACTCTATCCACACCCCTACTAGCTTCTGGGTGCTGTCTGTGTTCTGGGATTGGTTGATCTAATAGCTGTAGTGATGCCCATTGTATAGACATGCCCAAGATGGTAATTCGTTTCCTTGAAGAGAAACATGATTTCTTCCGATTCTTTTACACTTGAGGTTGTAAATCTAGTCTTTAAAGGCTGAGCTGTCTTTCCAGCCCTCCTTGAGTTTCTTTTATAATTCAAGAGCTGAAGAATGTTATTTATTTGAGTATCTCTTGTTATTATTTATATTATTTTATTAAAAATGTTGTTCTGCTTTATGTGTACAAATGTTTTTGCCGCTGTGTGCGTTGTGCACCACCTGCATGCCTGATGCCTAAGGAGGCCGGAAGAGTGTACTCCATTCCCTGAGACTGAAGGTATAGGTGGTCATGAGCCACCATGTGGGTGATTGGAATCAAACCTGGGTCATCTGAAATTGCACCCAGCACTCTTAACTGCTGTATCATCTCTTCAGTACTGGTACTCCTTTGAGTATCAGCATCTAACCATAGCCAGGATATAAATAACCTTTGCAGCCTCTTGCGCTTAGTAATGCGCATCTAAGAATCTTTTGTTGTGGTATCAGGACGTGCCATGCAAGTTTTCAAGAAAAGGAAGCAACATACAGCTTCGATGCCTATAAATGAAACAACGAGACCACCGTGGCACAAAATTCCTAAGGGCATAATAGAGGCACCCATACCATTGCAGAAATCAGCGTCTCTCTAATTGACCTTAAAATCCAGTCAACAAGAGGGAACTCATGCCTGGTACTAGAAACCAAGTAGCCAGCTACCTGATGCTGATGAAGACATGGATCTTGAGGGAGCGCCTACAACTGCCATTTACCAAACCAGAATAATTCCTACTTACATTCTAAATAGCTATACCCACATGTAAATATAGTTACCTCCCCCATCTAAGAAACGTCTCTTTGCAACAGGCAGAAATGATTACAGAAAACCAGAATCGATTGAAATACAAAGAACAAGTTACCATATGGCACCCAGCCCCATCTGTCACACAACTCCTGCATCACAGGCCAAGGATCAAGGATCATAGGAAAGACTGTAAGAGCCAGAAAAACAGGACGTTTACTATGAGAGTTCATCTCCTAGAAATATCAGAGAATCTACCCCTAGGAAGCCTCCTCAACGTGACTGCGTAAACAGGACTGAACAAGGATTACACCAATGGAGATGTTACCATATATGGAAAGGGGAAGACTGTGGGGTGTCACCAATAGGCAAAGAACCTCAGGCAACCAAGGAAGGCTGAGAGCAAATAGAAATAAGTCTTCTTTAGGTACGGACCCCACCCTCGACTGACTATCCATCCAATAGCAGGTGGCCAGCCATAAAATCATATATATATATACAAGTAACATTATATGGACCGAGGCGATTACATTTCTATAGTGTTTAACATAGGATCAAATCAAAAACTAGAGACCATGAATTTGAAAGAGCACAAGGGCAGGAGGAGTACAAGAGAAGGGTTGGAGGGAGGAAAAGGAAGGGGAAGATGATGTCATATTTAATTTCAGAAAAAAGAAAGCTTTGTGTCTTTCCATGGCTTTATTACTATCCTTTTAAAGATGGGAACTCAGAAATGAGTTTAACAAGGACACTTGGCTAGAAGATCCTGTGTGAGTTTACTCAGCACCCCGCAATCTCTGAGATAGACCAGCTTTATGCATTCACACTAAGAATGGTAGGCTTTATCTCTTAATATAGGGAAAGAGCTATCTTGCCCAGAATCTAGGATAATCTACAGACAGAACCAATTGTTTCAGAGAATCAAAAGTAGGATACGGTGTTCAAGAACTCATGAACTCAAATGACTCTCACTCCCTTGTTTGTAAAATACCACCAGCCTAAAGGTATCATGGAAGGGGTAGACAGACGAGAGTTCAGAAATTAGCTCCCTGTGCACTACCATTCTGTTCATAAACATCTCAAACTGTTCAAATCCTGTCTGTAATATAGGACTAATGTCGCTTTTAGGTTACTGTGGGAAACAGGACAAATGGTCACTTTACCTAGCAGATGCCAGATATTATCAAATCCATCTTCCCTTTCAATCCTCCCTCCTCTTTTTAACTCCTTTGGGCTAGAAGCATGCTTAACGCAACACTTTTAAGAAAGAAGTGTGGCCCGTTAAGGGGATGGGGCTGAGGGAAAGGTGACTAACCCACAGAGCACTCTCCTCAGAAAGCATGAGTGTAGCGCTCTCATGATTTGGTCAGTTCTCATGAGAATAGGTTGTCTAGCCACATAGCCCTCACTAGTGGACAATGCAGGCAGGGCCACCCAATCTTACATAGTCACCATCTAAAATTGTGAACTGCATAAACTTCTTCTCCATATATGTATGTACGTGTGTGTGTGTGTGTGTGTGTGTGTGTGTGTGTGTGTGTTTCCCAGCATCAGACATTCTATTACAGCAGTATAACATGTTGCTGTATGCTGCTATGTTATTATACAACAACTAAGATAGTAGGACTTAGGGGAAACGTTTCTTTTGCACCTGATATGTATATACCTAGCTTCAAGAGACTCATGTGAAACAGAGAGTTTAAGGATTTTTTTTGCAGGGGGAGCCTAGGCTGAGTATGTTGCTCGATGATTGAAGTTATGCAAGCCAGAGGAATTCAGATCCCCAGAGTCGATGTAAACCATCCACATGTAACTCTAGCCTTGGAAGGCAGAGACAGGGAAATCCCAGAGCAAGCTGACTAGTCAGAGATGCCTGATCAGTGAGCTCTGGGTTTGATTGAGAGAGCCTGCCTCAAAGACTAAGATGTAAGAAGATTGATGAGATCAACCTCAGGCACATAATCCGAAAAAGAAAACTTTTCAAGATGACAGTTTCCTCGTTTCTCCTCTCTGTCTTTGTTGAGCTCTCTCGGTCTGTGATGAGCCTAAAAGGTAGTGGATTGAGAAGACCACCCAACAATAGTGCTTGGTGCCACATTAAATGGCTCTTCTATCCACATTGCTTATGTGGCCCTGGGCCGAGAACTACTTGCTCTTTTCAAAGAAAGCAATCCCACTGGTCTGGCCAGGCTCTTGTTAGGAGATGGAAGTAACCTAACAACCCTGGCCCCGCCCTTAGGAGACTAGTGAATGGTGATTATTCCCACGATCTATATCTAGTCTCTTTAGTCAGTGTAGTGTGTGGCCTGTACCTCGGGTAAGGCAGGCGTCTGACCTTTGCCAGCTTTACCCATGTGTAAACAGAAGTACAGGAAAGCAAACAGCCCTTTGCCCAGCACTCCTGCAACAAATCGCTGCTGAGGTCCTATAGAGCCCATCCTGGGGAATGCTTCCAGAAGTTTACTATAATTATCCTTGTATTTCCTACCAAACAAACAAAACAGGGTTTATTTAAACAAAGCACAGAGGCAAAAAAAAAAAAAAAAAAAAAAAAAAAAAAAAAAAAAACCACTACCCCTGCCCCTTTTAAGCACTGCTAAAGCTTCACTAGTCTATAAACACATCAGTAAGCTATAGGGTATCTAAGAGAACTGTTCACTTCCTTGAATCACATTTACAGGGCATGGCACCCTTTAGGACAGCAGTGTCAGGGTCTATAACAAATGTGCACGTCCTGGGTTGCTGTGCGGTGCAAGTAGCATGGTGAAAAGTCAGGCCCATATAAATGTGTAAGTCGCAGTTGGCCATGTCTAAGTTTGGTGTACTTATAACTTGAGTATGAAGCTACCATTAAAAATAGCTCAATGTGCCTGGCAAAGTGGCTCATCGGCTAAAAGCACTTTCCAGGCAAACCTCATGACACAAGTTTAATCTCTGGAAGCATGGAATCACCCGGTGTGGTGGTATTCTTTTGTAATCTCACCACGCCTACAACAGATGGCCGGCTGACACAGGAGAACTGCCCAGGAATCTGAGGACCAGCTGACACAGGAGCATGCAAAAAAGAGAGACCTTGCCTCAAAACAAGGAGGAAGAAAACAGGCTCCGGAAAGTTTCCCTCTGACTTTCGCAAGCCATAATAGCACATCTGAACTCTCACATGCACATCATAAATAAATGTCTTAAAAGAAGCCCAAAAGATTGTTAAATGGAACTTGAAAATCCTGAAAGCTTTCTCTCCCCAAGGCACTGTTGTGAAAATGAAGAATTAATCCACACAGATAAGCTTGTCTATGACATGCAGATCTGACTCGTACACAGACTACATAAGGATGTACTGCAATTCCCTAATCAGAAGAAACAGCTCTAAAGACAAGCAGGCAAATAATTCAAAGAAACCCTTCCCCAAAGAAGAGTCCCAACTGGCAGTAAGTGTAACACACTAGTTAATATTGATCGTCATCTTGACCAGATCTGGGACCACTTAAGGAGCAAACTTCTGGACATGCCTATGAGTGAACATCTAGATTGTTTGTTGATGTGGGAAAATACATCCGAAATATGTGCAGCACCAATCCATGGGCTGGGATCCTGAACCAAAGAAAAAGGGAGAAAATGAGGGAAATATGCCATTGATCTCTCTCTGCTTCTTTCTATGAGTACACTGCAGCTGTCTTCAGGCACACACTAGAAGAGGGCATCGGATCCCATTACAGATGGTTGTGAGCCACCATGTGGTTGCTGGGAATTGAACTTAAGACCCCTGGAAGAGCAGTCAGTGCTCTTAACTGCTGAGCCACCTCTCCAGCACCTCTCTCTGCTTCTTGATTGCAGATTCAGTGTGACCAGCTCCTCCCACTTCCCCCATGATGGGCTGGGAGCCAAAAATATATCCTTTCTTTCTTAAGTTACTCTTGTCAAGTATTTTGTTATGGTAATAAACAATAGCTTATACATATAATAGGAGACTCATCTTCCCTCTTCTTTAGGGGAAGTCAAACTGAAACTCAGATGGGCTAACACTGCACATGGACAGAAAGAAGTAGCTCAGATTAAAAAGATTGAAACCATCAAATGTTGGTGAGAGCCTGATCATCTGAAATTCCACCACAGCTGGCCTTCCCTCTCCCATGTTCCTCCTGCTTCCTTCAGGACAGATTTTTCTTTATTCTTGCCTTTTTTCCTGTCTCTTCTTCTATCCAAATCCATCATATATATCCAAAATCCAATTATGAAGCCATTGAGTTTTTAAATCCCAAGCGACTGTGTGTCAGGACACACCTAGATGGATAGAGGTGGTTTCCCAACTTCACACATCACAGGTTTGCCCAGGCTGTACACAGTTGGGACTCTGAATCTATCTTTTCTAAAGATAGGTGTGGACACACACACACACACACACACACACACACACACACAAAAGCAGGAACACACACAGA
The DNA here is from genome assembly GCF_008632895.1 of Mastomys coucha. NCBI lineage: Eukaryota > Metazoa > Chordata > Mammalia > Rodentia > Muridae > Mastomys > Mastomys coucha. The sequence continues at coordinate 28,347,432 of NW_022196895.1, read as the reverse complement.
CGCAGCTACTTGGCATGGTATCTTTGGCTTTGGTATCAGCTTCCCCAGTGTAGACTGACCATTTTGTGTATTGTATGGATGCCTCCTCACCTATCAGTTAAAAAGCCTACAGCCTGTGGCTTAGGCAGAAAATAGAAGTGGGACATTGGGAGGGAAAATAGTTCTGGGAGAGAAGGAGGTGGGGGAGGAGACCAAAAAGAGGGGAAGAGACAGACACATGGGCACATGGTACCAGCCACCGGGCAAAATGTGCGTTAAAATAAATATTTAGTTATGATCTAGTAAGAGTAGAGCCTAGCTATATTGAACAAAATATTTGTAAATATAATTTAAGTCTGAGTCTTATTTCTGGGATCATGGGACTGGGAGGCAAAACCGGAACTTAACTCAGTATCCCAGAGTTCCTTCTTTGACTCGCATAACTTAGGCAAGTGACTCTTTGCCATACCCCCCCAGAATGCTGTGCTTGCCTACCTAATACACCTAGTACCTCTGCCACACACTAGAAAGGTGTTCTGTCCTAATGGAAGAATGAAGCTCTCCACCTTTCTTTTAAGAGTTCTAGGAATCCAGCCCCCAAGGACCTCCTGGTCTCCGCCCAGCCCCAGCCCCTCTCTTCCTAGCACATCCACACCTTAAGGACTAACAGTCCTTGTGTTTGAGCAGCAAGCACCTTAGGGACTGATCCACTTGCCCAGCTCTGGCCCCAGTTCTTAACCTGACAGTGAATCAGGGTGCCTCTTCTTCTCCAAGTGATGATTAAAGTTGCAGAGGAAATGACACTCACACAGGGGGAAAAAAAATCACTTCCCGTTCAGGTGCCACACTGAAAACTTCGAACACACTTTGCAAGATATTGGTTTTTTTTCTTTGAGTAGAGGTAAATCCATTAGAGAGCCATAGCCTTCAACTCTGCCGTTGGGGGGATAGAGACTGGGTCTGGTTAACAGTAGCACCCAGTACTATCCGTGGGACTGGGCACAGACCAAATGTTCAGGAAATGTACCATGAAAGGGCTGTAGGAACCATCACCCAAGCTCAGATATGGCCCTTAGCACTGGAAAGAAAATGGGAAGACCTTGGCCTCTCTAGAGGTTGGATCTCATCCATGGCAAGTGTATTTGTCTAACCTTGTCTGCTTAGCCACTTCTCATTCATGGCTGCTCTTTTATGTGTATGGGTGTGTGAGTGTGTGAGTGTGTGTGTGTGTGTGTGTGTGTGTGTGTGTGTGTGTGTTTATGTGTGTGTGTTCCTGTAGGGGCGGGGGCTGTGTGTGTCAGTGGACAGCCACAAGTGTCTTTCTTTGAGTACTGTCTATTTTGGTTTCAGAGACAGAGCCTGTCAAATAAGCTAGGCTGGCTGGACAGTCAACCCCAGGGATTGTGCTAGCTCTGGGGTTAAAAGCTGAGCCACTGGGCCCAGAGTTTCTTTAATGTGGGCTCTTGAGGGTAAATTCAGGTTCTCAGGCTTGCAAGGTACACACTTTACCAACTAATCAATCCGTCCCAACCATCCCCACCCCCTTCTATGTGAACATTGGCTAAAATAGGTCTGGCCAAGACATGGGGCTTTAAGTCATATTTAGCTCGCTTTTTCCCTGATGCTCTGACTTGCTTCCAAAGTCATCATCTACTAATCCTGCCTGGCTGCACAACTCCAGGAGCTGGGGAAAGCTCAGGGGATGCAGCTGGGCTTGGCCTGACTGGGCCTTGAGGACAGGCTTACTGGGACAGACAGACGCACATTCACGGAAGTGCAGGTGGCCAGCATTACTCTTGCAATGAAATCATGGGTTTTGCATTTTGCATTTTACAGAAGAGGACGCGACATAATCATGGTTTTTGTTCACTCCAAGTAAACATCTGACAATGTCCAATTCAACGGGCTCTGCCCTCGGTCACAGCGGTGCTGTCAGATTTGTCAGATGTCGCTCATCCCTGCCCACAATCCTCCCTGCCCACCAGTGCTTGCCTCTTTTTAAGGCTTCCTTTTCTTTCTATCACGTGTGTGAGTGTATATATGTGTGTGTGTGTGAGTGTGTGTGTGTGAGTGTGTGTATGTGAGTGTGTATGAGTGTGTGTGAGTGTGTATGAGTGTGTGTGAGTGTGTATTGTGAGTGTCCATGTGTGTGAGTGTATGTGAGTGTATGTATGTGTGTGTGTGTGTGTGTGTGTGTGTGTGTGTGTGTGTTGTGAGCCTGTGGAGGCCAGAGGACTACCTTAGATGTCATTCTTCCAAGCCATATACCTTGTTTCTAAGACAAGGTCTTTCTCTATCCTGGAACTCCCCAATTTTGTTGTTGTTGTTGTTGTTGCTGTTGTTGTTGTTTTGTTTTTCAAGACAGGGTTTCTCTGTGTAGCCCTGGCTGTCCTGGAACTCACTCTGTAGACCAGGCTGGCCTCAAACTCAGAAATCTGCCTGCCTTTGCCTCCCAAGTGCTGGGATTAAAGGTGTGTGCCACCACCACCAGGCTGGAACTCCCCAATTTACTGAGAGGATTCTGCAAGCCCCAGGGTTAAGCTGCCTCTACCTATCTGACACACCTCTGAGCTTGGCTGTTGTTTTGGTGTGGTTGGGTTGGTTTTGTTGTTGTTGTTGTTTATTTGTTTTGTTTTAACATACACAGAGAAGGAAAGACAGGCAAGCACACACAGAGGAGGGGGAAGGAGAGGGCTAGTTATCTTCAGAGCCCACCTTCTGAATGAGACAACTGTTTTCCTGGAGGTTTGATTTGTTCTGTAGCCTTGGACTTGGCATGACCATGCCATAGAAAATAGGTCTGTCTTCGCAAAGGCACTTGCCATTAAGCCTGACAACCTGAGTTTAATCCCCAAGACCAATGTGGCAGAAGGAGAAAATGGTTTCTTGAAAGTTGTCCTCTGGCTGGCACACGCATGCCACAGCACAGACTCGCCTCCACGATACACACTAATCACTAAAGCTAGTGAGCGACTTTTGAATTGCCTCGTTGAACACTTGACTGTGCCATCATGAGAAGTGTCTGATACTGACTGGACCCGTTGCTAAGGTGATGATGCTTCACGGCTCCATAACGACAGGTCGTTTCACACCGCAGTGAGCAGTGGAGTTTCAGGGAGGTCGTTTGTCACTGCCCAGAATCTGATCCCCAGTGACTCTTTGATAGGAACTTTCAGTGTCCAGAATGACCCATTCTATGACCTGATTTCTCACTGGGAACCACAAGGAGAGATTTTCCAACTCTAACATCTTTCTTATTTCCTGTTTCAGAAAACAAAAAACAAAAACAGGATTGTGTCTCCTTATTCCTAGAATGAGGAAATGGTAGGACTGCCATCAGTAGTGAGATGAAGTGGGTGTCCCCACTTTCACTTTCTTTTTAAACATTGCTGTCAATGCACTGAGGTATTTTTAATTATTATTTTTTAATAAGCTTACAAAATGGCTGGTTTCTTTTTTGTGTCTTCATACTTAGTTTCAGTTGACTCTTTCTGCTGCTCCCTCCGGCCTGTTAAAGTTTTGTTCCCAGTGTTCCCTCTCCCGTTTAACAAATGGTATGTTATCACCTCCCCAGCCTCTCCCTTAGACCCTCTTTGCCCCTCTCTTGGCCCCACTTAGCTTCCTGACCTCTACTTCTTACATCTCACAACTACATACACATAGGAGACATAAAAGCCAGGACCTGCAACCAAATAGAGCAGGCTGTGCCTGTCTTCCCAGCCTGGCTGCCTCGTTTAATGGTTTCCAGTACCATTTATTTTCCTGTGGTCACTTTGTTTTGTTTTGTTTGTTTGTTTGTTTGTTTGTCTTCTTTGTTTGACTGGTTGGATTTGTTTTGGGCCTTTTGTTTGTTTGGGGGAGGGGGATGGTTTTGTTTTGTTTTGCTTTTTAGATAGGTTCTCCTGACATAGCCCAGGCTATCATCTGGCACAGCCTCCGGAGTGCTGGGATTACAGGCCTACACCACAACACCTAGCCTAACTTCCTTCCTTCCTTCCTTCCACCCTTTCTTTCTTTCTTTCTTTCTTTCTTTCTTTCTTTCTTTCTTTCTTTCTTTCTTTCTTTGACATTTTCTATCAGTTTAGTGCTTTATCTTTTTGATACTCACATTATCCTAGATTTGGCCAGGTCTGAGATCTGTAGAGTAGGCCAGCAGACCGAAAACTCCTTTGAGATTTCTGGTCACAATCCAGCTAATGCTTTCTATTCTAGAAGACTATAGTTTTTGTTATCCCTGCCTTGACCTGATAGCAGAAGACCCACCCACATTACAAAGGGCTGCCTTTGTCATTGACACCAACTGACTATGTATGTCAATCACAGCTACACGATGTTCTCCACCAGCAACAGTTCTACTAGTCTAACAAAGCGTCGGGTCCAACCACCCCAATACACAAAGCCCACCAACCCAGAGGCTTCTTTTCTTCCATGTACATTTCAAGCTCATTGCTACATATTGAATGCTGGTGCCTCTCTCTCAAATTAACATGTTGAATGAGAAAGTTTTACTGAACGTAAGTAGCAAATTAGGTCATAGTTGGAAGGCACAAGGCTTTAATTTTGTTTGTTTGTCTTCGTTCTGCCTTCTGTCTTGGTTTGTTGGTGGTGGTGGTCTTCTCGTCTTCCTCTTCCTCTTCCTCTTCCTCTTCTTCTTCTTCTTCTTCTTCTTCTTCTCCTTCTCCTCCTTCTCCTTATCCTCTTCCTCCTCCTCCTCCTCCTCCTCCTCCTCCTCCTCCTCCTCTTCCTCCTCCTTCTTCTTCTTCTCCTTTTTCTTCTCCTGCCACAGACTGGGTTTCTGCAGGGATCCCCTTGTTCCACAGGGTGATAAAAACTCTGGCCTGGTGAGCAAGGAATTTGGTGGGTGATAAACAGAGTTGACACAAAGATGTGTGGTATCTGAATGTATTTCTTAAAAATGGCATGAGGCTTTTACAGTCATTACAATAGAGAAATGAGAAATCTGGCAGCTCAGCAGTTGAGGTACACCTGAGGCCACCTGAAACACACTGGGTCTAAAACAGGAGCCATCTCCTCTGGACTGGTGCAGCACCCCCGGGCTCCAAGCATGCTTATGCTCAGGCCGCATGGGCCCAGCCAGAGTCGGGGAGGGGGGGGGAAGAAGAGGGGCTGCAGGTGCGCCAGCTAGGAGGGTAGAGGCTCGAAGCTCATGAATCTTGAATCTAGAATCTCGAATCTAGAATGCTGAACACACTCTCTCTCTCTCTCTCTCTCTCTCTCTCTCTCTCTCTCTCTCTCTCTCTCACACACACACACACACACACACACAGACACACACACACACACACACACACTCAGCTCAAGGTCCCGCCCATCCTTAGTAAAAAACGCCCACTATGCTAATCTTCTGGACTAGTAGAGACTTGTCTCTTACGTGCTAATTCTTAGAGTGGGTTTAGCTGTAGTACATGACTGAGAATGAGGATTCTACTTGACCTTGCCCTGGGATAAGTCTCCCATTCTGTAAGCTTCAATGCCCTAACCACAATGCCGAAGGCAATTAGTTTGGATGGGTAACATTCTTTAGGAAATTTCAAGCCAGGGTTTGGCTAAGATGTTGGAACATTGGTAAAGGTCAGAGAGCAATGTCCAATTTTGTCTAGCTATTAATAAATCATATCTTGGTGGGCACCTAGCACGCAAGTTCACAAGGACATATCTGGGCTACCTCTGAGTTAGGGGCTGCCACGACTGACTGAATACTCAGGAGTCTGGCTCTCTGTGAGTACACCTCAGGTCTATGATCAGGTTTATTAGACCTGTCATGCCGACACAACTGAAGTAGTCGAGTGGGCATGGCATTCTCCTCCTTCTTCTCCTCCTCCTCTTCCTCCTCATCCTTCTTTCTGTGATAAAATATTCTGATAGATGCAATATAAGAAGAAATATCCTATTCTGGCTCACAGTTCAAAGGGACAGTCCATCATGGTGATGAACTCAAGTCAGCAAGAGCAAGAAGCAACTGGTAACATAACGTCATACCCACAATCAGAGAGTGACGGATACTTGTGCTCAGGTTACTTTCTCGTTTTTTATACAGCCCAGGATTGTAGCCCAGGGAATGGTGTTACTCACAATTAACCTCAGTTAACCTAATAAATACTCTCCAACCGAGGCCGTATTCTCAAGCGATCCCAGTCCTCAAGGAGACAAGTGAAACCACACCTCACCAGCCCTCGGTCTTCCAGGAGCCCTAGTGCCATCTCCATGGCTCTTTCTGTGTGCTTTGGCAGAGAGTCAGAGTTGAGGAGAATGAGCAAGTGGACCTGCAGACACGAGGAAAAACTGGAGCCCAGCAACCTTGCCCTCTGCCCCCCAGGCCTGGAGCTGGCAGGACAGGAGGACTTTATGGGCTTTAGGCTCAGCACTGACCCCCACTTAAACAGTTTTTCTCTATGCTGACTTCTCTCAAAGCTGGAGCTTAGCTTTAAATAGGATATGCTTTTAAGCACACACTCCAGTTCTGCTTTTTAAGTTCCCTTTCCCCTTTTACTTTCAGCAGAACTGGAGAGAGGAACGATTAGAGATCGGCACAGCTCAGAAGAAGAAAGGAAGGAGAGAAAGGTGGAATCTCCACACACTGTCTGGCTCCTCAGACAGGCTGGCTGGGGATGCTTCTGCCCTGGTAGACTGGTCTTGGATATACTGGCCCCTGGGCCACCATGAAACAGCAAGTGCCACCTCTGAGCATATGCCCTAAGTGTCTACCTATGTCCTGATGAGTCACCCTGGCTGCTCACCCACTACCCCTGAAGCTTATCTGCTGGGTCCCCAGCACCTTGGTATGATTCACCCTTGTTCTGCAGTTTCTGTCTGAGCCTGGCGTGAGGAAGGATTATTGCTTGGCCTTTGTAAGTGAAGAGCTTGCACGTCTCACTGCTGCACACTGGTTAAATGGGGAAGTGGGGGCGGGGAAGGCAGCTGGTTGGTTCTGTCATTCCCATCTTAACATTCCAACACATTACCCTGTCCCTCCCATCCATCAATCATTTCACCTGCAAAGCCACATCTCATCTCATTTCTGTTCAGACTGCAATGGTCCCACCCTCCAATACCACCTCTCTTTAAAACAAGAGATTCATCAAAGCTTTGGGACTGGGGCACTTTTCTCGATTGCTAAAGTACTTACTTATACAAGCATGTGAACTAGAATTTAATCCCTGAAACCCATGTAAAGAGCTGGTCAACTGATCTGGAAAGATGGCTCAAGGGTTAAGAGCATTTACTGCTCTTCTACAAGACCCAGGTTTCATTCCCAGCACCCATATGGTAGCTCACAACCATCTGTAACTCCAGTTCCAACATTCTTTCTCTGGCTTTCATGGGCACCAGGCACACAGACAAGGTGCAGGTAAAACGCATATACAAATAAAGTAAATCTTAGAGAAAAAAAAAAAAAGAAGCTAAGCATGATGGTACACCTTTAATCCCAACATTGAAGAAGCAGAAACAGTTTGGAGCTTGCTGGTCAGCCAGCCTAACCTACCTGGTAAGTTCCAGGCCAATGAGAAATCCTGTCTCAAAACACCAAGATAGGCCAAGCACGGTGGCAATTGCATTCCGTGCCAGCACTCAGGAAACAGAGGCAGGCAGATAGATCTCTGAGTCAGAGGCCATCCTGAGCTACATAGCAAATTCCAAGCCAGCCAGGACTACACAGTAATACTCCGCCTCTGAAAACCAAAACCCCAAACAAAACAAGATGTGCACCAGCTGAGTCCACTCTTTCTTGTTCTCTACACTACAGATCAATGGTGTGAGCATATGCTTATCAATGGTGTGAGCATATGCTTTTCTAACAGTCTTAAGGATTGGGGGTAGGAAAAGGCAACTGAAATTCATTCGATCTACCATTTTGAGCTAATATTTAAAGAGGTTGTTTGAATGCTCATGGCATCCCTATGAACTAAATATTAATTATCACTTTCATTTTACCAGTGAGAAAAGCACGATTAAAGCTAAAGGTGTATAGTGTGTTTAAGATGTCATAGCTGAGAAAAAAAAAACATGGGCATCATAGCATATGCCTTTTTAATTACAATACTTGGGAAACAGGCAGGTGGATCTCTATGAGTCTGAAGCCAGCCTGGTCTATATAGTGAGTTCAGGACATAGCTTGGACTGTGTAGGAAACTCTGTCTGAGAAAAGAAAGAAAGGAAGGAAGGAAGGAAGAAAAAGAAAGAAAGAGAAAAGAACAGATATCATGACTGACAAAGAATAACACTGCATTGCTGCTAAATACAGAAACCAGAGCCATGTCCCACACTGGTGAGTGAACCACAGTCTCATCTAACTTTGTAGGTCTCTGTAAACTCTGGATCCTCTGCCTCAGGACACACTTGAGAACTCCAACTGTACGCCATGCTGCCAAAGACCTTCCAACACTGCCACTCCATTTCTGTTCATCCATTCATTCATTCATTCACCTGTACATAGTGTTCTACACTGAGACTAGTTCATCCATTCGTCCACCTGCTCATGACATCACACACTGAGAATAGCCATGTTTTGGACTCTGTAAGAGCAAGCGGGACCTGGTCCCAGTCCTTGTGTACCTCTCTGCTGCTAAGTGGTCCCTCATCTTTCAGATGGAGATGCTGAGAACGGAAGGGAGAAGACTTTCCAAGTTCACATAGTGAGAGGGGCTGGAGAGACAGTGTGGCTGATGAAGAGTTTGCCAATCCTCAGAACTCACAATTTAAGCAGAGGGTGGGGGAAGATCTCGGTGTGTTGGTGCACACTTGAAAGTCCAGAAGATAGGGATGCAAAGATCCCTGGGATTTCTGGCCAGTCAGCTACTCTGGCAGTCCCAGACCCTATCTCAAAAAGTTAAGGTAGATGGTGCCTGAGCAGTGATCCCCAAGGTGTCCCCAAGGTGTCCTCTGGCACAGACTCCCCGCCATGAAAAAGTGTCATAATCACTACAGGGCTGACCAAATCTCCTCTTTTTTACAAACTTGTTCCTAATATTCCCTGCCTTTTTGAAAATAAATTAGATACGGATACTGTTGAAAAACTGGATTGCACACTACAGATATTTCTCCCAACAGTAGTTGTAGGCCTTACAACATTTGTCTTATGTTTCCAAAGCTAAAATGACTTTTACATGTTATTTCTGCTTAGGATATGTTGAAAGCTAAGCGTAGTCATGCAGACCAATTACTTTGATGCTGAAGCAGGATAATCATGAGTATGAACCCAGCTTACTACACATATAATCTCCTTTTCAGACATATAAAATATGCCTTCTGTAACTTTTTTTAATTAAATGATCCATATAGAAATTCTTAATGAATTTCACTAGGTGGTGGTGGCACACACCCTTAAATCCCAGGACTTGGGAAGCAGAAAGCAGATCTTTGAGTCTGAAACAAACCTAGTCTACAGAGCAAGACACAGGGAAGCCGAGGCTAAGCAGAAATCTTGTCTCCAAAAACCAAACCACAACAAAGCAAAATCTAAAAGAAAAGAAAAGAAAGGAAAAAAAAGAAAAAAAAGTTTATGAATTTCAACGACATTTATGAAAGTTAGCATGTTAATATTGACAAATTAAAGGAAAATAAATGGAACACACATGAAAGATTTGCTGGGTTTTGCAAGTAGACCCAGATCTAGATATTTTCTACAGAGCAGAAATGACATGAGAGGCTGAAGAGCTGGCTCAGTGGTTAAGAATGCATGCCGTTCTCACAGAGGACCTCATAGAGACCCACAGTGACTCACAACCACCTGTAACTCCAATGCCAAAGGGGTTAGATGCCTGTGACCTTCAAGAGCACCAGCACTCATACACACATACATACTCACTCACTCACTCACACACACACACACACACACACACACACACCTAATTACAAATAAAAACAGATCTTTAAAATCTACATGTACCTAATGTGCAACTACCCTGGGTTCAATCCCTACCTGCAAAAATTAAGCAAAACCTAACCTGCACGGCTTACTTATGAAATAATAGTAATACTCATGTCCCCACTTGGCTTAAACACCTTTGCATACGCATATTGAAAAGGGTCTCATTGCATTCCCCATATCCTTTAAACATATCCTATAGCCCAGAGTGGTCTCAAATTCACCATCCTCCTACCTCAGCCTCCACAGTACTGGGCTTCAGGTATACGCTACCATTCCTGGTCAGCAACTCAGATTGTTGACATATGCGTATCTGCACTTTTTAAAAAAGTATGTTGTATAAGTATTACTGTGTCAGTAAACACCACATTATTCTTCAATTTCTAACATGCGTTTGTTTATTTATGTATTGTGTATACACAACAACCTGCAGGAGAAATTCTCTCCTTCTACCATGTGTGCCCCGTGCAGTAGGGTGGTGGCAGGTACTTTTACTTGCTGAGTCATCTCACCTGTCCACAACATCATATTTAATTGTATAAGGCCCCATTGTGGACCTTACGCTGTACTATATTGTCTAATCAATACCTTATTTTTGAAATTCAAATTTGATTTCCAACTTTTGCAACTGCAGATCAACCTTAATTAATATGCTCACATTGTGCAATAGTCTTCAGCTAAGAACTGTGGCTAACATGGGCTGTATGATTTGGAGGAGACTTTAAGTCTTTGTGTCCTAACCTGCAAAATGAAATAAATCCTGTGCTGTATGTTGTATTAGCTGATGGAATAGTGAGCTGATTCGTCTAGCTTGACACAAACATAGACATATCTGAGAAGGTAAGATTGACATGGGGAGGCCCAGCCCACAGTGGGCAGTGCCCTTCCTGGGCAGGCGTTTCTGGGTTGTATAGAAAAAAGGCTGACATGAGCCATGGGGAGCAAGCCAGTAAGCATTGTCCTCCGCATCCTGTATCCTCCACTTCAGTTTCTGCTTCAAGGTCCTGTTTTTGTTTCCCTCAGTAGAAACAAAAACCCAGGACATGCAGTCAAATGCCTCCCCCACCACACACGATTTGCCTGTGGTTGAGATCTTTATCACAGCAATAGAAATAGAGGGGGCTGGCAAGATGGCTCAGCGGGTAAGAGCACTGACTGCTCTTCTGAAGATCCTGAGTTCGGATCCCAGCAACTACATGGTGGCTCACAACCACCTGTAATAAGATCTGATGCTCTCTTCTGGTGCATCTGAAGACAGCTATGGAGTGAGCAGGGCCATCCTGAGATCAATTCCCAGTAGCCACATGATAGCTCACGGCCATCTGTACAGCTACAGTGTACTCATGCAAATAAAATAAATAAATCTTTTTTTTTTTCAGTTAAATCATTTTATTTGAGAAAAAGAGACACACGAACCCTGCCATTCTTGCGGGAGGCGGCGGTCACATCCAGATCCAGGGGAACCTGCGAAGTAAAAGACGCGGTTAGGATCGTGACCAAAAGCCGGACCGCACCAAAAGCCGGACCACGGGAGCGGCGACAACTGCCTGGATGATGGCTAGCCTAGGGACCCCACCAGTCCAAAAGGAGAGAGAAGTTAGAAACTCATGAGTACTTGAGTCTAGTGCTGAAAGGATAGAACAAAACCCCAAGCAGCTCCCAGGCTGAGTGGAACCTCAGGTCACTGGCCTCTTAAAGAACCACCCCTCTGCCCCACCAAAACACCTATCACTATTAAAGAGTACCCGGGTATGATGTTTATAATATTGATTGTCAATTTGTCTCTTAGGAGACAGTTCTCTGGGTGGTCATTGAAGAAGTTTCCGCATTGTGTTGAAGTGAGTAGACCCTCCCTAAAAGGGATTGACATCACCCCATGGGCTTCAATCGTGACCTACACTAGTGTGTGTCCCCCTCTGCATCCCAACTACAGGTACGATGTGACCAACTTGCTTGTCATTCCTACCATCATGCCTTCCCAGGTGACCTGTACCTTCAAACTGTGAGCCTAGCTAAACTCTCTGTCAAGTGTCTTGTCACAGCCATGAGAAAGGTAACCAATAGTGTAAGGACTGGTGGAGTTTGCAAGCTAGAGCACCCGGTGCTCATTCGCAAAGCATTTGCAAGCATGACCACCTTTGGTGACCTCTGACCCTAGAGTAGCCAGCACCAACATCTTGTAAGGGTCAGTTCTCCCATCCCATGCTTTAGTAACCAAGGAATTCTACACAGAACTCTCAGGGAAGGCTGTTGAAAACCCTCAAGAAACCCAAACCTAAGATCATGAGAGACTCTTTAGAGAACCCAGCAGGAGACACTCTAAAGGAAAAGGCCTGCAGTGCTGTGGGTGTTTATTGCTTCCTAAACTTATGCTAAATTATGCTATGACAAACTGTTCTCTAAACCAGTCTGGGCAGACACTGATTTATTTCATCTTAGAGGTCACTGTCTATCACAAAGGGAAGGCAAGGCAAGAACTTAGGAAGCAACTGGAGGCAGGAACTGAAGCAGAGGCCATGGAGGACTGCTGCTAACCATAACAAGGTCAGGCACACATTCAGCTACCTCCCAAGACCATCTGTCAGGGTTGGAACTGCCCACAGTGGACTGGATCCTGCCACATCAATTAGAAGTCAAGAAAATGGTCCTCAGACATACCCACAGGACAATCTGATAAAGGCAGGTCATCCATTGAGAGTCTCGTGGCATCGACAGTCATATCTAGGAAGGCATATCATATGTCTAGGTTTGGGTCAAGTTGACAAAAATTGACCAACACACTCATGTTGGAACTTTAATTTCTCAAGTCACATGACAATGGAATGTGGGAGTGATATATTTGGTAGGTGTTGAGTCATGGGCCTGTCCTCAAGAATAAAATGAGCTATTAATGAATCAGTGAACTAATGAGTTAGCAAAGAAGTAGGTCTGTTTTAAAAGTCAGTTCAATGCTGGGCATGGTAGTGCATGGTTGCAACTCCAGTGCTCCTGAGGTAGAGGCAGAAAGATCAGAAGTTCAAGGTCATCCACAGCTATGAAATAAATTTGAAGCCTTCATGGGCCACATGAAAACTGGTCTCAAAAACAAAATAAAAGGGAGTTGGGGAGATGGTTCAGCAGTAAAGAGCAATGGCAACTCTTCTTGAAGACCTGAGTTCAATTCCCAGCGCCCATACTGGTAGCTCACAACCATCTGTAACTCCAGTCCCAAGGAATCCAATGCCGTTTCTTTCTGGCCTTTCCAGGTACCAAGTACACATGAGATACACAAAAATACAGGGAAAATACTCACACACATACAATGAAAAATAAAATAAAATTTAGGGCTGGAGAGATGGCTCAGTGGTTAAGAGTACTGACTGTTCTTCTAAGAGGTCTTAAGTTCAATTCCCAGCAACCACATGGTGGCTCACGACCATCTGTAATGGGATCCCGAATCCCTCTTCTGTTGTGTCTGAAGACAGCTACAGTGTACTCATGTACATAAAATAAATAAATCTTTTTTAAAAGTCATTAAATACTATTAGATTGGCCACTCCCATGAGCCACCTCCATGTGCCACCTGGGCCGCCTTGGGTTCTCTCTTGCCCCTCCAGCAGGAAGCCCTCAGTCCTCATCTTCCCAACTGCAGAATTTTAAGAAACAAATTCCCTATGGTTAGAGCCTGATCCTCTTCCTGTTGACTTCCTGTTCCTCTTTGGTGTAAAAAGCAGAATAGCAGGAGAGAAAGTGGATGGAGACAGACACTAGAAGAAAGGGTCAGAGAGGGGTCTGGGGAGAGTCATGTAGGTATGAACTGAGAACAGAGTGGGCAGGCAGTAAGGGCTCTGGCTACTGAACTTCACAGCCACCACAGGCCTGTGTCTAACTTCAGCTGAAAGTTAGGTGTCATTATCAATCTTTGACCTAGTGATAAGAAGAGAGCTCAGTTAGTTGGTAAAGTGCTTGCATTTTCAAGGACCAGAGTTCAATCCTCAGAACCCACTCTGGGGAAAAAAAAATCCAGGCATGATTACACATGCTTTTAATCACAGTACCAGTAGCTTCCTAGAGTTTGCTGGCTACTAAGCCTAGCTGAATTAACAAGTTCTAGGCCAGTAAAGAGTCTATTTTAAAAATAAAAAAAGCCAGGCTGTGGTGGCGCACGCCTTTAATCCCAGCACTTGGGAGGCAGAGGCAGGCGGATTTCTGAGTTCAAGGCCAGCCTGGTGTACAGAGTGAGTTCCAGGACAGCCAGGGCTACACAGAGAAACCCTGTCTTGAAGGGGAGAAAAAAAAAAGTGTCATGCAAGCTTCCAAAGGAGAGAGGTATATTGGCTATTTTTATAATACACTCATCAGAGAGGAGGGAGCCCTGAGAAACTGCCGTGATCAGGCTGTAGGCAAACCTGCAGGGCATTTTCTTAATAAGTGACTTATGGGAAAGGGCTCGGCCCATTGTGGGTGGGGCCGTCCATGGGCTAGTGGTCCTGGGTTCTATAAGGAAGCAGGCTAAACAAACCATAAGGAGCAAGTATGCAAACAGCACTCCTCCGTGACCTCGGCATCAGCTCCTGCCCCCAGATTCCAGACCTGACTTCCTTTGATGATGAGCTGGGATGTGGAAATGTAAGCTAAATAAATCCTTTCCTCCCCAAGTTGTTTTGTTCACAGTGTTTCATCACAACAATAATACCCCAACCAAGACAAGAAGTGGCCAGTAGTCCTACCCAGTTAGGAGCTTATGAGCTAAAACCATGAACAGCATAGCACATAGCACAAAATCCATAAGCGTGCAGCTAGGTCACACGTAACTTGGCAGTAATCAAAAGCTTTGTAGCTGGGCAGTGGTGGCACATGCCTTTAATCCCAGCACTTGGGAGGCAGAGGCAGGCAGATTTCTGAGTGCGAGGCCAGCCTGGTCTACAGAGTGAGTTCCAGGACAGCCAGGGTTACTCAGAGAAACCCTGTCTCAAAAAAACAAAATAAAAAAAATAAATAAATAAAAGAAAAATAAAAAAAGGTTTCTAATTGGTCTTAAGGCCTGCTCAAGCAGATGGAATTTATGCCTGGTACTGAAAACCTAGATAACTCCTGAAGACTACTAAAGTCATGGATCTTAAAGGAACACCTCAACCACCACTTCATTAAATCAGCTTAATTCCTAACTACCATCTAAACATTTATCCATAATTATACTCACAGATAAGAGTATCCCTCACCTCTCATCAAAAAAAAAAAAAAAAAAAAAATTGCAACAGACAGAAACCATTAAGAAAACCACAACCTTTCAAAATACAGGAAACAAATGGCCACGTAGTGCCTGGTCTCAGCTGACACACCCACAACATGATTCTTGCCCCCAAGGCTTGGAGATCACAGAAGAAGGAGAGGGGAGACTGAGAGACGGAGGAACGGGAAGCCAGCTCTGAGATAACGCCTCCTAGAAATGTCAGAGAAGCTACACCCATGAAGTCTCATCAGCATGGCTGCCTTAACAAGACCTGAGCAACAGTGACACCAGTGGACATGCCAACGTGGAAGGGAGGATGCTCACAGGACAAAGCCCCAGACAGATAGCTATGGGCAACTGGAGAAAGCTGAGAGCCTGAGAGATGGTCTCCCCTGGGAAAGAGCACCCCAACTGGTGATCCAACCCCAAATGGTCACCATGAACATATAAGTAACATCATAAGGAATGAGCGTGTGGTGTTTATGTATTTAGAAAAATATGTAAAACAATAATTAAAGAACAAGAGGCCATGGATTTGAGAGTGAGCTAAGAGACACATGGGGGGAGGGGCTGATGGGAGGGGAGGGCAAGGGAAAATGATGTAATTATAATTTCAACAAAGACAAAAGGTAGCTGGAGTCTGAATAAGACACCTGAGATTATCTTCTGGCCTCCACACATGGATAATCATAGACAGACAGACACACACACACACACACACACACACACACATACACACAGAGACTTGTGTGCACCTGCCAATACAAATGCACTTGCACGTACATAAACTTGCACACAGAGAGATAAGTCTTGGAGCTCAAAGGTAGTCTTGAAAGGCTAAACATTAACGTTAATAGCTAATAATTAATATGGAGTATGGATGCCACACCAGTTTGCTGTGGAACTCACTCTCCCTAGAGGTGCAGACATTGTTTCCATTTGCCTTTTGCTCATAACTTCACTGAGGCAGACGAGGGGAATCCCTAGTGCTGGAGAGGTAACACAGGTCAAACTGTGACCTCCCCTCCCTTTGGCCACTAAGCCGTGGAGATGTCTTTTGCTTTGTTTTGAGGCAGGGTTTCAGTAGGTAGCCCTAGACTGCTTGGAATTCACCATACAGATAGACCCCTCTGGCCTCCCAAGTGCCAGGATTAAAGGCATGTACCACCACACCTGGCCTGCATCATGCTTTTCACCAAACTAGCTTTGAAAGCAAAGATCTGTTTATTACCTGAACCTATCCTCGCCCCTGCCCCTCACATAGCTGTGAACCCTGGTCTTTTGCCTACAGCTGTTCCTGACCTCTAATGCTCACAAATCTTTCAAAGGTTCCACATCTGGACTAAGCACCATGGTCTCTGAGCACTTGGAAGAAAAAGCTGGTTCTCCAGTTAGTTCATTTGTTTGTCTGTCCATCACAACCTCTCAGATTAGGGGCACTGACCCAAACTCTGGATAGGCACTGAAAACGTGGGCCTGAATCACAATCACACATAGATTTTAATTTTTTTTTTTTTTAGATGGAATCTTTCTACATAGCCCTGACAGACTGTGGTTTGAAAATAAAATTTTCAAATAATTAAGCTATTAGGAGGAAAGAATTTTATTTTTCATACATAACTACTTTAAAAATGAAACCATCCATTACTTCTTTTAGCTTACAAAGTACCCTAGAGGAAAAACGTCCTTCAATGTGCTGCTAAAATTCCTTCCCTGGGAGAGATATAAGTAATCTCTCTCTCGCCTCCTAGGTCTCAACAATTAGCTCAAGCATGGGTCCTCATCAGTTCACCCTGGGGAACCAGTGAGTTTACGTGGCTTACTGGCTGCACAATAGGGGAGGGGTTATGGCTGAGAGCATGGGCAGCCTTAAAGCATCCACACGGGAAGGTCTGCACCTAGCATGTAGATGGAGCCCTAGTCCTTCTCCGCCTGGAGACTCTAGCCCTTCCATGAGAATCCCAAGTGCAATCAAGGAAGGATTGCACACAGCTTGATGGGAGGAGCGGCTGCGTACTCAGATGACGGTTCTGGATGGTGTCTGCATCCCATCCTTGCATGAGAGAACATCAACGGTCAAAACAGGTCCAGCTCTGACGATCTTTTGCAAGCAGACCCAGCCAAGCTCCAAAGAGCAGAGTAGTCTGACTCATGGATGGTTCTGTATCCTTCAGCTCTTCTATTATTTCTGGCTTCCTCTTCAGCAAGTGTCCCTGAGCCCTATAGGAAGTGACATACATGTCTAATTGTTCTCCAGCTAGGTACCACACCTTGTTCATGGCCAGCTCATGGCCACTGTGAAGGACATTTCTCCTACTAAAAACCACAAGTGAGGTAAGAGACAAACAATGAATTAGGAAGATAACCAAACAGACACGGACTGTGGTAATAGCCTGTGATTATAGACACCAGTGTAGGGGAGAAGCTCCTTGGCCAGCACTTTTAACAAAGCAAGGGCGGTTGTTTCTCCACCGGAGCCTGAGTTCCCGCATCCCAGGATTTTGTCTACATTTCCTGGTACCAGCTAGGAATTTCCCTCTGTGAAGTGGGCCTTCAAACCAATCAAAAAGTTGGTTCTCTCCATAACCGTTTGTACCACTATTGCTGCAGCTGACATAGTGTGCCTGGCTCTCCCAACCGTGAAGCCAGCGGGCTCCACAGCTGAGTTAGGGCTTTCAGTGTTAATCCTCCTCAGCAACTTTAGTAGCAACTTCCGGCATGACGGGAGCTAGATGGAAGGGAAGAGACACTTCCGGCTTAGTTCTAGCTTTGGTTCTCCAAGTCCTGCAAGCAGAGCATGTGATGTCTTGAGCTAAAGGGTCTCAGCATCTGGAATGCAACAAAAGAGCAATGTTAACAGGCTCTATCTTTAGGGACAACTAGGGACTCATTAGCCAACAATCTCTAGAGAAGTAACCCACTCCTAGTAACCCAATAACTTTATAAAACCTGGAAGCATTTGCTTCCCCCACACACACACGCACACAGTATGCTTGTTTACACTTAACATTTACAGACCCAGGCTATCACGGACTGCTCCCCACCCCCTGCCCCCACAGCCCTCCCCCCTCACATCTGGGCCTTATCCAACCATAAAGTTTCCAAGAATTGCATAGCTGCACCTGGCCCTTGTAGATGCTGGGAGCTCCTTTCTCATGCTTGCCTCTCCGTTTTCTCTTTCCCCTGAGTTGCGCTCACATGTCGTGAGCACTCTTTACACGCTGGCCTAAGTCACTTAGATCCTTCAGAGTCTGTCTTACTTCATAAAGACCCTGCCCCACCAATGGCATGGCAGAGTGGCTAAATCTCCATGCCAGTCTTGAGGTCCTTGCTGAATACAGCTTTTCCTTAAGTCTGTGGAGAACACTGTCCTATGGGGCTCTGTGAACTGGGCATCACACACCACACCGCTCATACCGACTTCTGTCGGCAGGTGATGGCAACATGTCTCTACTGGCTCACATGAGCCAGTCTTTCAGGGACTGAGTCCCCTGGCACTGCCTCAGGCTATACAGCTTGTGTCTCAAGGATGGATATATGGTTGCATTCCTTAGTCTCTGCTTCTGCAGCACTCATGCTGGCCCCACCTGTCCCTGTATCCCACACTATCACTAGCCAGGCCGTGAGGATCTATCACTGCTTGTTTAAGTCTTCCAGCAATTCCAGTGCTGAGGATTCTCCGATTAGCATGGTTTCTCATCCCAGACCATGGTTATGATCCCTGTCCATATGCTGGATCGTGGATTTTTCCCTTTCTCTGTATCAAAGGTCAGGCCCGATGTGCACCTGCCATTGCCTCTAGTTTACCGTCTTCTTCTTTGGGTCCTTGTATGGATCCCGGGTTTTGGGGTCTCAGGAAGAGTTCTTTATTACTACCTAATCTAGGAACTCTTCCCCCCTTTTACCCCTATCATTAAAAAAAGAAAATGTCCAGCCAACATTTCTATTTCTTCTTCTCTTTTATCCAGTTTATCTGCTAAGTTGCTGTTCAGTACAGACATTGCCAACTTCATCTCTTTGTCTTGCTGTAGTTCCTCCCTCACACCTTGCAGGCTCCCTCTGGGCTGCCATCTCAGCCTCGGATAGTTCTCTTATTACTCACAGTGGAGGCCAGGCTGCCTCGGCTTGCTGATTCCTCACCCATGATGCACCACTTCCAGGCCTCCTGATGTCTGCTCTGTACCTCCAGCTTGTCCTGGAGAATCTCCAGATTCCCAGGTAGACTCTGCCCATAAAGCAGGTATGGTCACTCCACACCACCTAGAGGAAGACTGTCATCCTGGAGTCTCCCCTACTGAAAACTCCCACCCACATGTCTCACTACTCCCTGCCTTGTCCATGCCCCTGCCTCTACTCTCACAAGCCCTACAGAAACAAACCACCCCCTTACACACACACACACACACACACACACACACACACACAGAGAGAGAGAGAGAGAGAGAGAGAGAGAATTTCTCTTTGGTCATTTGTCTTATTCTCCCAATACGGGACACCACCACTGTTTTTCCCAAACTCACCCTGTTTTGTCTCTCTTGCCAATTATGCCAAGAGTTACTAAAATTCTTTTCCTGGCTGATATGTAAACACTGTCTCCCTGCTCCTTGTGTGGTCCCTTGATAAATCCAGGTGTGATTCCACCAAAGTTCACTCTGGGGGACTACTGTGGTAATTAAGCTTAGGGACAGTGGAGTGGGTGAGAGACCCAGGTGAATCCCGGAGATGGCTAAGAGTGTGGCTCAGAGAATAATCCTGTACAACCAGTAGTTAAAGCACCAACTTGGAAAACTGATCTCAGGTAAATCCCTGTCCTGGCATTTGCTCCAGACGGGCTTGATTTCTTTCTATACATCATTCCAATTTCTGCCCAGAGATTAACATCTATAATCTAACCACCAGATCACGAGAACAAAAGACATTTGAAACAAATTGACACAGAGGCTTCACACAGCTGGTGTTTTCACTTTTTGACTCCAGTATCTTGTGTGTATGGAGGTGTATTTTTCCTGTATGTATTTGACGTGTATGTATTTTACATACATGGGGGTGTATGAGCACAGATGTATATGTGGAGGCCAGAGGATAATATCAGGCATCTTGTTTGATGGCCTTCCATTTATATACTGAGGCATGGTCTCTCAATGAACGGAGATCATCTAGCTTGCTCAGGGGACCCCTGTTTCCACCTCCAGAATGCTGGAACCTCTACAGGCAGGACACCACCCTGACTGGCATTTACATGGCTTCCAGTGGTCCAGATTTCAGTGCTCACTCTTGTACATCAAGTGCTTTACCCACTGAACCACCATGCCAGACCCTCCTTTTGTGACTTTCTTGTTGCAAAGAAACTAAGAATTTCCCTAAAGTTAATATTTATCTGTATATATATAAATTATGCACGATTCTCTTTAATCTATAGAACTTTGGGTGTTTTTCATTTTGACATTCAGAAGAAATGCATCAACATGGTAGTGTTTGCCCTGCATAGAAGTCTCCAAGAAGTTGTTCTTTTCTCTACAGCTCTCTGGGTTATCTGAATCCTTTACAACAATCACATTCAAACTTCATGTGTTTGTACACAGGCATGTGAGCATGTTTGTGTGCATATGTGTATTTGGGTATACATGCATGGGAATCTCCCTACGTGCACTTACGTGTGCATGCATGTGGAGGCCAGAAGTCAACCTCAGCTGTCATTCCTCAGGAACCATTTACTTTATTTTTTGAAACAAGATCTCACACTGTCCTTGGACTCAGTGACTTAGCTACTGGCTGGTCAGCACGACTCATGTCCACCTGTTTCCACATTCCCGGTATTGGGATTACAAGAATATGCCATGCCAAGCTTTTCAACATCGGTGCTGAGGAGCAAAATCAAGTCCTTAGGTTTGTGTAAGCTGAGCCATCTTTCCAGTCCTGATATTTTTTTTAGTATAGTGATTGTATTAATTACTTGAGAATTTCAAATCATGTATTTGTGTCATAGTCACCACTCCCTAACTCCTCACAGATCTATCTGATCTCCCCAAACCCCCAAAACTGACCATTTTTTATTAAAAATAAATCTCTTGCTGGGCAGTGGTGGTGCACGCCTTTAATCCCAGCACTTGGGAGGCAGAGGCAGGTGGATTTCTGAGTTGGAGGCCAGCCTGGTCTCAGAGTGAGTTCCAGGACAACCAGGGCTACACAGAGAAACCTTGTCCCAAAAAACAAAAACAAAAACAAAAAAATTAAAAATAAACAAATAAAACTCTTTTTCATACAATATATTCTGGTCATCATTTTCCCTCCTTCATCTCCTTCCAGATCTTCCCCACCTCTCCACCCATCCAACTCCACAACCTTTTCCCTCTCTTGTTAGAAAACAGACAGGCAGATAAAAAACAAACCATAATAAAACAAAACAAACAGACAAAAAACTAAGAAAAGATAAGAAATGCCTAAATAAAGTATATTATGAAACAAAACATCTCCAGAAATACCATTGAGTTTGTTTGTGTTGGCCACCTACTTTTGAGCATGACTCCCCCGCTAAAGTGTAGTTTGTATACCCAGTGAGACTCCACTGGAAAAAAACAAATTTTCCTTTATGAGCTGTTGACAACTAGAGATAGCTTCTGGGTTAGGGATGGGGGCTCATGTTTACTTACATCACAGTGCTAGGAGACCCTCTGACTTGGACCCATCTAGCCCCTATACATGCTGCTATGGTCTCTGTGAGTTTATAACGTGCTGTTAGGTCTGGAAGGCATGGTTTCCATGGTGTCTTACATCCCCACTGGCTCTTACAATCTTTCTGCCTCCCTTTCTGCAGTGTTTCCAGAGCCCCGAGGAAAGGGGTTGGATGAAGACATCCCAGTTATGACTGAGTGATCCAAGGTCTCTCATTCTCAACACATTGCCCAGTTATGGATCTCTGTAGAAGTTCCTGTCTCCTGCAGGAGGATGTTCCTCTGATGATGACTGAGAAAGACATTGATCTATGAACATAGAGGAGTCATTTCATTGCTACCTTCCTTTAGCATCACAATAGTATTTGGTTTTCCCCTATGTCAATGGGCTGTCTAATCTGAGCAGAGTCAGGCATAGGTTCCATGTCATGGAATGGGGCTTAAATCCAATCACAGAGTGGTTGGTTACTCCCACAGCTTTTGTGCCAGTATTATATCAGCGCGTCTTGTTGGCGAGTCATCATTGTAGATAAGATAAGCTGGGTTGGTGATTGCCTTTCTCCTCTAGTAGTGTACAGAGTGCCTCCCAGTGCCATGATCACCAGTCATTAGTGGTGAAGGCTCAAGATCAGCACCAGCACAACCTCTCTGTGCTCAGTGAAATATGTGACTGTTGTTTTCAGCAATCGGGCTTTACCATCAATTTGTGGAGAGCAACCAATAGCCTTATTAGCAATCACCTGAGTTGTTTGGGGATTTCCTTGGGACCCCTTTAGCCAACAACTCACTTAAAAGTAATCCATCCCTGTTACTAGAAGTTTCACTTGGTGGCAAGAGATGTCTTGTTGGGAATTTGTCTCCACAATTACTTGGAGATTCCATTTAGATTTCTTTCAACTCTGTCTACTGTAATAAGTTTCCAGATGACTCTCTGGTGGCCTTTAATGTTATCTGTCCCTCCCCATGTCCTCTCCCTTATTCTCTCTCCCTCCCCATCTCCACTGAATCCTCCTGTTCTGATCTCCTCTCTGTCTCTCTATAACTATATATTCCATTCTCCCTTTCTTGCAAGACACTCAACCTTTATGGCTATACAGATTGTAGCATGCCTATTGAAGGCTTTAAAAAATTCATCTGGTTGCGGGAGAAAGCCTTAAATATTCTGGATAAAGTTTCAGATTTTATTAATAAGCTCAAGACATTGTATTGAAACATCTGCCTCCTGCATCGTGCTTTTCAGAGATGAAACCCTGGTCTTATAAAAATAGCCTTTGCTTGCAGTTAGACAGAGAGAATGTCACAGAGGGAAAAAAAGAAGAAGGGAAAGTGCTGGCTAATGGGTCTAAAATCTGACAGATGTCTGACGGCTGATAGACAGAGCCAGTCCACACCACTCCTTCCCCAAGGGCCCAAACCCTGTGTGTGCTGGGCGCTGGCTTTCTATGTAGCTGTGATTAATTTTAGAAGACTCTGACATTCCATCTGAGTCATTCTGATGTGGCCTGATTGGAACTGAACAGGCAGGTCCATTTCAACACCATCTTCTCGAGTGTCCTGACCTCTGGGCTTCTCCCAGCTCCTGAAATTGTCATGCCTTGGGTGTGTGTGTGTGTGTATGTGTGTGTGTGTGTGTGCCATCTGGCTACCAGGAAAGGCCCAGTTACCATCAAACCAACAGAACCGCCTTAAAACAACTTTATGCCCATGATCACTCAAGGCACCTGGTGGGGTGCTATTTAGAAAGCTCACTCCAGGATGTTCCAATTCAGCAGCATTATGAATCACCTAGTATGTACAAGCAGTGCTGCAGAGAGTCCCAAACCTATTTGCCCACCTTCAGTAAATATCTCCCTAAAAACATAACTACTAAACCAGGGAGGTGACTAATGTCAATGACTAAAGTGCTTGCCACCCAGCCTACTGACCTGAGTTGGATCTCCAGGACTCACACCGTGTAAGGAGAAAACTGATTCCCACAAGTTGTCTTGTGACCTCCATATGTATACCATGTCATACTTGTAATCCTCTCCATCTCCCTCGCCCCCTCGAAAAGTTCTAAAAAAATTAAATATAGAAACAGTACTAAGGATAGTTGAGTTAGTAAAGTACTTGTTTTATAAGGACAAGGACTTGGGTTCCATACTCCTAGAATCCATATTTTTAAAGTACAGGTTAGCGTCGGGTGGTGGTAGCACATGCCTTTAATCCCAGCACTTGGGAGGCAAAGGCAGGAAGATCTCTTTGAATTCAAGACCATCCTGGTCCTCAGAGCTAGTTCCAGAACAGCCAGTTCTACACAGAGAAACCCTCAAAAAACAAAAAGTATAGGTGTGATGGCAAGAGCTTATAATCCTGATGCCGTCAAGACGAAGAAGATCCTTGAGCTCAGTGGCTAGTTGCCTAGCCCAATTCAAAAACAAAAACAAAAACAAAAGACCAAAAACTACAGTGAACAATGCCTAAAGAATAACACCCAGTGCTGTCTTCAAGCCTCCACTCACACATAAAAAAAAAAATATATCCTCATGCATTGGCACACATATGCCCATCAACCTTAAAACATCAAACACACACATACACAAAAAATACACATACACTGATTCAGTGCATCTAGCCAAGGGTCCCTAGGTTTTTGTCTTGTCTTTGAGGTCTGGGTACCACAGCTGTGGAGGATCTAGAGTGGAGGGATGTTGGGTTGTGTGTCTGCCTTGCTGCTGGGATGAGTGGGGCCAGCAAGCCACTCTGTGATAGGGATACCAGCCTGTGTTTTCCTGGAGGAGAAACAGCGGGGTCTGGGAGAGATGTTATGGTTCCTGGTCTCCTGTGTACCCAGACGCCTCTGCGGGCCTCGGGGACTGAGTCCTCCAGTCCATGTGTTCCCTATGCGCCAGACAGGAAGGGGATGGCGAGACCAGGCCAGGAGCAAAATCCTGTTTAGTTCGGGGTTGGGGAAAGAGAGAAGTCCTTCTGTGGGAGATTTAAGTACTGCTCTTCACTTGGAAGGTTCTTCCGCTCCACCCCCCGCCCCCCAGGTGATCCTGAGTGGTGAAGATGGTCCTTGCTTGTTCAAACTGCTTTATTTGATGGTGGATATGAATGCATACAGTTTACTTAGAGTGAACCAGGGATTAAATACCTTTTGTGGGAAAGAATGCCCAGGAAGGGGAAGCTCACTGGTTAAACACTTGGTGCCTATCTAGATACCTCATTAGCATGGAGCTAGGTTTTTACGCTATGTAACCGATTGCCTGGTCCTCTCAGTGGGGTGTCATGGTTCCGGGTTTGTTTGGCAGGGAGCTGGTCTCATGGCTACCATTCTCAATTCTGAGATTTCCCCGGGGTTTAGGCACAGAGGGACACTCAGCCCTTGCCCTGAGGTCCTCTGAGTCAGCCACGAGCCATTGCCAGGATGACAAAGAATCACTTTTCTGAATAATTTCTCTGGATCGTGTTCCATGCCTGGGGATGAGGAGCTACCAGAGACACAGACTGAAAGCAAGAGCAGTGTGTCCCCCACTGGTCAAGGTTACTGTGACAAAAGGAATGTTGGGCAAGTGACGAGTCATGATCACTATCCTGGTTCTGCTAGGCCAGGAGTTGATAATCCTGAGCAGTTTCTGCAGCCGAGCGGCTAGTAAACACCAGGGAGCATGCGCTGTTCCGTGAGGCATTCTTACACTTCTCTGTCTAGTGCTGTCTCGTTCCTCTACAGAGATATGGAGAGGATTTGAAGATTTTCTTCTTTCTGCTCCCTTGCTCTCTTTCCCTCTCTTACCCAGTCGTCTGACTAGCCTCTCTAGTTTTTGTAATAGGCTTAGAAGTAAGCACCTGACCCAGGATGAGCCAATCAGAACTGGAAGCCCGGAAGAGGGTCATCAGTTGTCAAATACAGATGAGGTACCTCAGAAGTGTCTGTGGCCATGTGCTATCCTGCGTGTAGCAGACATAGTGAAGTGGAAGAGGCCACAGGGGGAGAAAGACGCCCCGATGATGCTATCTGCTCCCGTCAACCTGAGTACTGCCCAAGCTTGGTTTGTGTTTTTTGTCTTTAGCAACCAATCTTATAACTTCCAGGCGTGATCTTGTGCATCTCTAACTCCAGCCAGTGCTCGGGAAGATGAGGCAGGAAGACTGAGTACAAGGCCAGCCTGGATCATAGAGCCCTGGTACTGCAAGTCTATAGATCTCTGTATTCTGGGATTGCTATAAATACTCATGACTTCCTTGGAGCACACATACAGTACTCTGGCTATTCTTAGTCGCATGCTGAGTTTGGGAAGGGCTCAGGATCCCTGTGGCTACATGTCTTGAGGGAAAGATGAGCTGGCCCCTCAGCTGTGCTGCCCTGCTTAACATCCCAGCCTAGCTCACACTGCAGCTGGGGATTAAATCTCATGGGCTCCAAGAATCCTTTCCTAAACAATGCCCAAGTTGGAAGTGTGTCCAGCCAACATGAACCTAAAGTGCTGTGGTCCTCGTGCGTGCAGCCAGATAGCTTCAAAGGCTGTCCAGCCCACCTGCTGTGCAAGTTACCTCCATTATGGAAACTGCCCTGCAACAAAACTTGGGTCAGCTGTCAGGGCTCTGAGGCACACCCTTTTCCCTCACAGACTATGCAATGACACTAGATGTCTCTGCTGAATTGTTTGGAAACATCCATACCCCAGCCCCCGCACCCCACAGCCAGTATATATGAATATCTATACTTCCTTCCCCCTAACCAAGATTTATTTTAAAAAAATATGTTTTCTTGGGATCAAACTTGGGTCCTCAGACTTGCAAGGCAAGCTCTTTGCTAACGAAACTATCTCCTCGGTACCTAACACCTTTATACGTTACACAGTTCTGCCACTGTTCTTTAGTGCGAGGACTCACGTAGTTGTACCGCCATCACCATAGTTAAGGAGAGGACATATTCAGTACTCTGAGAAGTAACCCAAAACCTTCAGCCATCTCCCAGTGGGCCCATCCCTTCTTTCCATCCCTGTAGACGGGTTCATACACTGTGTGACCTCCCTTGGTTCGATTCTTTTACATCACACACTCGCAGTGTTATCAAGAATCATCTACTCTGTCATGATGCCCTTATGGTTGAACAATTGTCCCCTGTGCTAATCTCTTATGTACAATATCATTCCTTCTACAGGGAGAGTTAGTTTGACTTATTCTTACAACTGTAATTCTTTAACTTCTTCCCTTTGCCTTATTGTTCAGGCTTTGCATTTCTAGCACTATGTTGAAAAAGAGTCGGGATGTCGGACAGCCTTGATTCATCCTGATTTTAATGGGACTTGATTTCAAAGCATTGTGACTTCTTTTGCTGTTTATACATTTAAGCATTTTCAAGTGTATTTTTGTTGCTGACTTACAGTTTCTTTTTTTTCTTGACAGTACTATAGGTTGACTCAGGGCTTCACACATGCCAGTCAGCTACTCCACCACTGAGCTACAACCTCACCTTTCATTGCATTCTGATGTGAAAATATATTTAGCACCGTATCAGTTTTTTCTAAGCTTAATTAGTATTTTTGTGTCTGTGACCAGACATACTTAGTTCTCCAAAATGGATTTGTATATACCCTTAAGAAAATAGATTCTAGTCTTATTTGGTGTTGAGTTCTAGAAATGTCTGTTAGCTCTAGTTATTTTAGTGTGTCTGAATGAACACGTGGGCACATCTGGAGTTTAGAAGACAACCTCAGGTGTCAGTCCTTGACTTCCATCTTGTTTGAAAGAAGTTTCTTTGTTGGATTTCTGTCACCTATGCTAGGTTACCTGGCCTCTGAGCTTCCAGGGACTCTCCTCTCCCCTGTCTCACCATAGCATGCTGGGATTGTAAACCCAAGACAGCAGCAGTACCTGAGTTGACATGGGCTCTGAAGATTCAAGTTAGGTCCTTGTGCTTGCTACTCAACTTCCCTAGCCCAGTCCTATTTGTGTTGTTCTAATAGTTGTTCCTGATTTCTGCTATCCATGATTGAACTTTAGTTGCACAAGTTTCAAACTATTACTGTTGAATCTTTCTTTTCTTTTCTTTTTTTCTTTTTTTGGTGGGGGAAGTGGGCAGGGGTTGAGACAGGGTTTCTCTGTATAGCCCTGGATGTCCTAGGACTCACTCTGTAGACCAGGCTCCTGAGTTCTGGGGTTAAAGATGTGCACCATCACTGCTGGACTACATCTTTCCTTTCTTATTCAGTTATATCCATTACTGCTCATGTGTTTTGTGCCTTGCTGATGATATATAGATATTTACAATGCCCTTCTTACTAATGTACTGACCCTTCTATTGTTCTAAAAGGTTCCTACCTTCTTACTAATGTACTGACCCTTCTATTGTTCTAAAAGGTTCCTACTTATCCCTATAGTATGTCTTTTGTTTTAAAGTCTAGTTTTTCTAATAGTATAGTCATTCTGTTTCTCTTTGATGTTTTGCATTATGGCACTTTTAATTTTAGTTCATCATGTCTTCTAACATACATCTCTTACATATGGCTGGTAATTGAATTTGGAGGCTATCTTAGTTACTTTTCCTATTAAATGATAAAATATCGTGACAAAAGCAACTTAAGAGAGAAAGGATTTATTTTGGTTCCCTTACAGACCACCATGGAGGGACAGTCAAAGCAGAAGGAGTCACGCAGCAGCAAGCGTTGAATGCTGATGCTCAGCTCACTTTCTCCTTTTTTTCAGATCCTAGCCTAGAGAATGGTGCTGCCCACAGTGGGCAGGCCTTCTCACCTCTATTAACTCACTTATAATAATCCCCTGCAGACATTCTTAGAGCCCTGCCTCCCAGGTGATAATATAGCCATCAAATTAACAATTGGGATTAGCCTCCAAAGAGTCATTGTTATCGCTCTTATTTGGGGAAGCTGATTTAGTTTTAGCTTTTAAACCAGTCTGACAATTTCTGTCTTTTGCCTCACTTGTTTAAACTAAGTGTATTAAATATTATCATTGATGTGATTAGGATTGTCTCTATCATTTTGCTTCTTATTTTCTATGTTTCTTATAATTTTTGTCTCGTTGGTCATCTGTCCCTGTCTGCTTTTGCATTAAGAAGATGTCTCTCTCTAGTGTAGAACTTTTCCTAATGGTGCTCTCGAGATTCCTGTCCAGTATCTACTCTGATCATTATATTTACTCCTTAAATTTAAATCAATCTCTCTTATTAATGCTTTCTTGGTTTTGTTAGTTTCCAGATCTTTGTCCTTATGAAGCTCTGTTCCCTTCTCCCCATAGTGCTATTTTCATAAAAGTTGAATCTATTTAAAACGTGTTTGTATTGCATGCCCATCACTCCAGGTTGCAAACAGATGCTTCATGTCGCTCTCTTAGATCAGAGGAGGACAGTGACTCATCCTGTCTTTTGTGATTCTCATTTTGCCTCTGTTCTTATTTCCTCACCTACATTCAAGTTAATGCTCTAAAACAAACAAAACAAATCCCCTTAAAAACCAAACCAAACCAACCAACCAACTAACCAAACATACAAACAAAACGGCTCTTGCTTCTAAAGGAAAATAAGAGTCTATCTCAGAGTCAAGGTTGAGGGACCATGGTTTGAAAAAAACGATTCCATGTTGCTACACAGAAGCAGTTTCTGGAAGTTTTATATGGCAGAGCACAGAAAGTAATGAATTTATCAGTTTTAAAGCACATTGGTGGGTATGCTGAAGACATGGGTCATAGCCCTTCACACAGTCCTCAGATGTTATCTGACAGCATTCCTGGCCTTTCTGGTTGGTGTAAACTAGAGTTCTATTAATACATTGCAAAGGGATTTCTCTGTTCATCTGGATATTAGATCTGACAAGCATGTGAAGAGTGGCTCTGTAGTCCACTAGAGACCCCAAGATAAACTGTCAATTAGGCTCTAAGACTGGACCCTTCCAAACTCCACACTCACAGAGGTTTCAATCAGTCTACCAGCCTCACTCACAGCTTCTTTCCAAAACTCTCCTCACTGCCTCTGGTTTCTTTTCTTTTGCCCTGAAGGACTCCTGTCAGTATCTCTCACTGGGTGATCCCCAGTGATAAAGTTTATTTACCTGGGTGTGGTTTGATTTACATTTTGAGATTTTGTTTTTGATTTACAGTTTTGATAGATGTAGAGTTCTTGTTCTACAAGGTTTTTATTACTTTTTTATGTTTAAATTATTCTCTCCTCTCTCTCTCTCTCTCTCTCTCTCTCTCT
>NW_022196895.1:28293862-28317477 GCF_008632895.1 Mastomys coucha | reverse complement strand
TCTCTCTCTCTCTCTCTCTCTCTCTCTCTCCCTCTGTGTGTGTGTGTGTGTGTGTGTGTGTATGTGTGTGACTCATATGGCACAGAGGTCAGAGGACACCTTTTGGAACTTGGTTCTCTCCTTCCACTGTGTGGGTCCCATGGATCAGACTTAGGTCATCAGGCTAGGTGCTAATTGTTTCGGCCACTGAGTCATCTCACTATCTCTCCCTCTCTTCCCCTTTCACCATTTTGAATATGTCATATGTTACCCCTTGCTTTCTGGCCGCAACTGTTTCTGCTGAGAAGTCCACCTTTAAGCTCACTGCAGACAGCTCAGGCATGACTCATTTTTCCCTCCTTGACTTCAAGACTCTCTCTTTGTTTTGCCCTTTCCTTTTCTCAATTAAAAAATTTAGGTTCACCAACTTGCTGATTCACCAACAATGACATGGCTTAGAATTGTGACATACGGGGAGAGGGGTGCAGGGAGAGTTCCTTGGTATTTTCAAATTTCTGGCATGATATTCTGAAACTAATTAGTATTCCCAAGTATTCTCAGAACTTTCAAAATTATATTTCAAGCATACTTCTAACAATCTTCACATGCTATTATTTGAATACCTAAAAATTTTGTTTTAAAGACTAAAGTACTCTATGTTTATTAGTACTTTCAAAAACTACATCCTACAAGAACAGTCAACAAAAACCTTTAAAATTTAGGCTCATGGTAAGGATAGTTCTCCATGGAATCACATGTGCACAGCACCCATTTAACCAAAGACTACACATGGAGGGACCCATGGCTCCAGCCTCATATATAGCAGAGGATGGCCTTGTCAGGCATCAATGGGAGGAGAGGCCCTTGGTCCTGTGAAGGTTCAATGCCCTTCACAGGATGGGGAGGCAGGAGTGGATGGGTGGGTGGAGGCACACCTACATAGAAGCAAGAGGAGGGGAGATAGGATGGGAGTTTCTGGGGGGGGGGATTGGGAAAGGGGATAACATTTGAAATGTAAATAAATAAAATATTCAATAAAGAAAAATTGTTAGCAAAAAAAAAAAAAAAGAAAAAGAACTAGTTTGCATTGGAAATGCATAGGACATTGAGAGAGCCTTCCACGGGCTTGCACATGGTGTACTATTTATGTGAATTCACTAGTGAGCATCTTCTCTGTTTTTGTTACCCTTTTTAATTCTCCTTTCTAAATGTTGCACTACATCCACACATACATTTTTTTGCATATATGTCTATATACATTGTAGGCTTAGATCAACATGGAGGAAGAACATACAGTGTTTTTTCTTTCTGAGATTGGGTGACCTCATTATTATACTTTCCAAGTCCATTAATTTTCCTGTGATCTCGTCTTTCTTTAGAGCAGAGTACTATTACGTTTTACATAAACATCCAGCTTTTCCTTATCTCCTTCTCACTATTGTTGGGCTAGGTCGGTTCCCTGTCCTCCTTAGAGTAAGAAAAAGAGCAATAAACAAGGGGCACAAATATCCCTGTGGTATGGGCTTCTCTAGCTGGGTCATATGCTAGTTCTAGTTTTCAGTTTTTGAGGAATCTCCACACTGATTTCCACAACAGATGTATTAATTTGCACCACAACAGTGAATAAGAGTTCGACTTCCTGCACGTCCCCTCCAAAGTTTGTTGGAGATTCCTTGATGACAACCATTCTGACAAATGAGGTGATATCTCTAAATAGTTTTAATGCCTTTGATGGCTAAGAATATTGAAAACTTTTTAAAGTAGTTATTGGTCACTTACAACTTTTGATTTGAAAACCATCTATTCGATTTCATAGTCCGTTTGTTGACTGGCAGTTTTACTTCTTTTGTATTTAATTTCTGCAGTTCTTTGTAAAGTCTAGACATTATAGCCCCTTGTCTGAAGCGCAGCTGGGAAAGGTGGCCCCCCACTCTGTATATGTGCTCTACTGTGTTTTTATTGCTATCTAGAAGCTTGTTTTCATGTAGCCACCTCTGTTGATACATGGGACTAGTTTTTGTTTTGTTTTGTTTTTTGTTTTGCTAGAAATGTCCTTGCCTACCCCAGTGTCTTGAAGAGTATGTATGCCCTATCTATGTTTTCATCTAGAAATTTCATGTGGTATTTTGAAGAACACGTTAACCAGATCTGGTCTGAAATCTTCCTTGAAGCTTTAGTGGAATCTAGCACTAAATATGTCTCATCCTGAGCTTTTTTGTGAGAGACTTTTGATTATGGTCTCAATCTCATTGTTTGCAAAAGTTATTTATATCACCTGCCTTTAATTTTGGTAGATGATACACATTTAGAAATTCTTCTGTTTCATCTAGGTGTTCCTAATGTAAGCTTACAATGTGTTAATGTTTTGTATTTCGCTGTAGTCTGTCTCAGTGGCACACTTCAGAATTCTCTAGTTCATTAAAAGTAGTCTCATTAAAACTCTAAAGTCTCTCTTAAAGTTTTGAAGGATCCAGTAACATAAGCAAGTGTGCTGGAAGAACCAGGGAAGAATCAGGATCAGATCAAACAAAATCAAAGTTAAACAGTGTAGGAAGCTCAGTGTTTGACATATGGGACTCACTCATGATCATCTGGGTTTCAGAGGGCCCTGGCAGCAGCGCTTCTCTGACAGCATAGGCAGAGCATAGGCAGCTCATCCCTAGGTTCAGACTGATGCTGATCTTGGTAGTTGTCCCAAAATAGAACTGACATCTCCAAATTGTTGGGGTCTCCACCACAATGGGGCTGCACCTTCACCAATCTCCTCTACTGGGCTCTCTTCAGGGACTTTATCTCTATCACATGGTGCCAAGCTTCAGCTTCTCTCAATGACCCCTTTAAACCTGGGCCTTTCACTGCAACTGAGTCTGAACCTTCACCAATGGCCTCTTCTGACCCCTTTCATTACCAAACCTCAACTGCTGTCCATGACCCTGCCATGCCTTCAAAACCAGTACCACCTGGGAAAAACTATCAAGTTCTTCTGCCAGCTCTAGGTAAAATGTTGGTCACCTCTAAAACACAGCTTCTGTGTGCTGACCATGAAGAAACACTTCCCAGAAGAATTTCATCTCCATGATGCTGGTCTCTTCTTAATCGCAGCTGGTTCTTCAGCCCAAGCTGAAGAGTTTCATTTGTCCCCACAAAACAAAAGTTTCACTTTGGTGATTCTTAACTCAAAATGACCCTAATTGACTCATTGAGGGACTGTCAAATTTCCCTCTGAAACTTCACAAACCAGGCTTCTATCATCTGCAACCACACCCAGAATTATCTTCTAAGTTCCCACAGCGGCCCAGTAAGCAGTGAACACTTAAAGGCTTCTCTAGCCCAAAGCTCTCTAACAATCCTCCCCCAAACATAGTCAAATCTGACATTGCAATAGATCATTGTCTGATACCAATTTCTGTCTCAGTCAGGTTCTGTTGCTATAATAAAACACCAGAAGCAAGGCTACTTGGGAGGAATGTATTTATTTCAGCTTACACTTCCAGATAAGTCTATTCATGAAGGAAGTCAGGGTAGGAACTCAAGCAGGACAAGGATCCTGGAATCAGGAGCTGATACAGAGGCCATGGAGGAGTGCTGCTTACTGGCTTGCTCCCCATGGCTTGCTCAGTCTGCTTTCTAGCAGAAGAACCCAGGACCAGTGCTGGAGTAGTTCCATCCACAGTGAGCCAGGCCCTGCCATACCAAAGATCAAACAGAAGAACGCCCCACAGGCTTGTCAACAGACCAATCTGATGGGGGCACTTTCTTAAATAAATTCTTTCTTCCCCAATGGCTCTAGTTTTTGTCAAGTTGACATGAAACCAACCAGTACATCTCTGATCCTGCAGAGGCTAGAGGCCTAGGTGCATGATGCTCTCTGGTTCTGGTCCTACAGAAGCCAAAGGCCTCATGGTATAGTACTCTCTGATCCCTCTAGAGCTTGAGGCTAACTGTTGTCTTTACTTTTTGACATTTAGTTATGATGGGATTGTTGTGGGTTACTCTGAATTGATTCTCCTTGAAGTATGTAGAGTACTTGAAAGTATAGGCCAACATTCACAATATCTGCGAGCCTCCATCTATTATTTCATCAGCACCTCCATCTGAAACTCACGATGTGCATAGTTTGGTGTGTTTCATGGTGCTCATTGGACTCTGGCCTGTGACTAGCCCTTCTTAATTTCAGTCTGTTTTTGAACTGTGCTTGTCTCACTGGACCACCATTCGAAGGCATGGATTTCTGTGTCTCCTGCCTACTCATGTTTGCTGTTAAGTTGTACTGACAAGTTTTTTAATCTTAGTTGCTTTATTTTTCATTCCAGAATATTTTTTTTCATGGAGGAGTGAGAGACAGTCTCACTGTATAGCCCAGGCTGGCCCAGAACTGGCATTCCTCCAGCCTGAGCTTCCCAATGCTGGGATTTCAAGTATGTCACCAAGCCCACCTGGGATTTTCTATATGGACATAGATGGACCACTTTTATGTTTTTATTGATGTTTTCTATTTGTTGTAATATTGCTGTTTTGGTTAGTATGGCCTAACTTTTTGGTTTGTCTGTTTTTTGTCATTAAATATGTTTGAATTTTAAGAGACATGGCCTCACTTTGATTGCTCAACTAGCCCAAAGTTCCTGGGTTCAACAGATCCTCTGCTTCAGCCTCCTGAGCACCAAACTGGATCTAAACAGCTACTCTAAAGCCTTTGTCTAGTAAGTCCAATATCTGTACTTTCTTGAAAACAATGTCTACTGGCTATTTTTATTTTCTTGTCAATGGGCCATGCCTCTGTCTCTTTCAGTATTCATATGGTTTTGTTAAAAATGGAATGATTCATGGTGTTTATTGTTGACTACTCTGAAAACCAGATTCTCTATATCCCCAGAGTGTTTTGGTTTTGCTTTGCATACTTTACAAAGCTGATTATGCAGTCTATTTTTTTTATTATAGCCTGAAGTCTCCTCAATTATGAGGGTTATTTCCGAGATGTTCAATGGCCCATGGGTATCTCGTTTGCCCAGACTTTCCTCTCAAAGACACTGGGTAGTCTGCTGTGTGTTAGTCACTGAACCAGACATCTAGGAAGTTATGCGGTTGCCTGCAACTGTTTTCAACAGACACCTTGCAACAAAAATGCCTTTCCCTCTGTGCAAGCCAGAAACAGGTCATGGGTAGGCATCCTTACAAGAGAGCTTTCTGTGGACTGCTGGACAGGCGTGTAATGGTAGACATTTGGTAGCAGGACTTTGAAAGCCCTATGAGCAAGTCCATTTCCTTAGGCAGCTGCTAAGATGATAATTTTACTGGGAATGTGGGCTGTGACTTTTTAAGGTTACTTGGGAAGATAGAATCAAAGCTTACAATTCTAACCAAAAGCCAGCCACTTTTCTTGAATATATACTTCCCAAGCTTGTATAATTTGGCTCATTTCCAGGATTTAAAAAAGGAAAAAAAAGATTCTGAGAAGCTTTACCCATTTTCTAATGGCTTTTTAAATGCTTTAATTTAAACATACACATATCACATCCCCCTTCACTTTCGTCTTCCCAACCCTACCCATATCTCCTTCTCCTGTTTCCCCTCACTCTGTCACAAATTCATGGCCCCATTTCTTTATCCCTTTTTTGAAAATAGATTTTTTTCATACACCATATTCTGATTATAGTTTCCCTTCCCCCACTCTTTCCACTTTTCTCTACCTCCCCTCCCATCCAGAGTCAAAGCCTTTCTGTCCCTTGTTGGAAAACAAACAGGCAATTAAGGAACAATAATAACATAAAATAAGTAAACAAACAAACAAATTGGAATATGACAAAACAACCAAACAAGAGAGAGAGAGAGAGAGAGAGAGAGAGAGAGAGAGAGAGAGAGAGAGAGAGAGAGAGGTCAAAAATGCATTAGACACAGAGACTCATGCTTGTACTTATAGGGTTGAAAAAATTATGATACAAAGTGCATCCAATGATGCTGTTGAGTTTGTTTTCTGTTGGCTGTCTACTGCAAGAGAGTGATTTGTTCCCCCAGTATAATTGCATTGAAGAAAACTAATTTTTCATTGCAAGTGGCTATCAATTAGTGACTGCTTCTGGGTTAGGGGTGGGGGCATGTGTCCACTCCTCTCAGCTCTAGGACCCCATCTGGTGTGGACCTGAGTAGGCCCTGGTCTCTGTGAGTTCATATGGGTCAGTCCTGTTGTGTCTAAAAGGCCTTGATTCCTTGCTGTACTTTGTGCTCCACTGCCCCTTACACTCTTTTGTGCCTACTTTTCTGCTGTTTCCTGGGCCCTGGTGGAATGGTTTTGATGTAGACATCTTATTTAGTGTTCCAAGGTCTCTCACTCTCCGTGTATTGTCTAGCTACATGTCTCTATATTTATTCCCATCTGCTGCAGGAGGAAGCGTTTCTGCTGGTGGCTGAGCAAGGCACTGATCTGTGAGTATATCAGGATGGTGTTAGGAGTCATTTTAATGCCTCATTCCTTTAGCAAAATAGGAGTATTTTGGTTTTACCCTGGTTCCTGGATTATCTTTTCTCAGGGTCTTGGCCACCCAAGCAGTGTCAGGGATGAGTTCCATCTCATGGGGAGAGCCTTAACTCAAATCATATAGTGGTTGGCTACTCCCAAAACTTTGTGCCAGTATTGCACTAATGTATCTTGCAAGCAAGTCAGCATTGAGGATCTAAGGGTTAGTAGATAGGTTGGTGTTTACCTTTCTCCTATGGTAGCCTACAGAGTATCTCCAAATACCCAGAACTAGTCAATATGGAGGAAGGCTCTAGGTAGGCGCCAGTTTGACTTCTCTGTGTGCAATGAGTTGGGTAGTTGTTGTCTACAGCAATAGGATCAATCTATCCATTTGTGGAAAACCAATAGTCTAGGCAATAGCTTGGCTTGTTTGGGGGTTCCCATGGGACCCCTTTGGCCAAGAACTTGATGAAATAACATATTCCCAGTACTGGAAGCTTCATTTGGCAAGGAGAGATGTCCAGTTCAGGCTCTGTCTCCTATATTATTTAACAATTTCATTTATATCAACTTCATATATATATATATATATATATAGAGAGAGAGAGAGAGAGAGAGAGAGAGAGAGAGAGCTTCTACTGTATTCAGCTTTCATATAACCCCTCAAATTGCACTTAAATTTAGCTGCTCATCTATATTCTATTCCTCACCCCCTTCTTCCTGCTCCTCCCTGCTTGATTCTCTTACTCTGGTTCCTGCCATATCCACCCATTCCTATATATTCTACATCCCCTCCTCTCCCATAGTCTCTTACTCTCTGCCTAACCTCTATTGTTATACAGACTGTAGCTTGCTTCTCAATGATTTATTTGGCAGCTAACATCCACATATAAGTGAATTCCTACCATATTTGTCTTTCTGGATCTGACTTTTCCTTACATTAAATGATTTTTTTTTCTGGTTCTGTTCCATCCACAAAACCCTGCAAATTTCATGAATTTACTTTTCTAAATGGCTGAGTAATATTCCACTGTGTAAATCTACCACAGTGTCTTTATACATTTATCCATTGATAGACAAAGTTGTTTCAATCTCTGGCTATTATGAATAGAACAGCAATGAACATGGTTGAGCAAGTGTCTCTATCGTAAGATAGAAGCATCCTTTGAGTGTATGCCCAAAAGTGGTATAGCTAGATCTTGAATTGGATCTATTGTAGATGGATCTTGTTTTTTTAATCCATCTAGTAAGTCTGTGTCTTTTTACTAAGGAATTAAGACAGTTGTTGAGAGTTACCAATGAGCATTGTTTGTTCATTCCCATTATTTTGTTGTGGTGTGGGTCCCCCCCATCTGATATTCTGATCTAAGATAATTGCTTGTGTTTTCCTGAGTGTGACTGAGCTCTTCGGGTGTAACCCTTTCTTCTAGTGCCTTCTACAGAGCTGAATTTGTAGCTAGACATTGCTTAAATTTGGTTTTATCTTGAAATGTCTATCTATTATGATTGAAAATTTTGCTGGATATTGTAGGCTGGCATTTGTGGTCTTTTAGAGTTTGTAGAACATCTTCTTGGATGTAGCAGAAGGACAGATCTTATTTTTTAATCCATTCTGTTAGTCTGTGTCTTTTTATTGAGTACTTTAGACTGTCGTTGTTGAGAATTACCAATGAGAATTATCTATTCATTCCCATTATTTTGTTGTGGTGACCTGGGTACCCCCCTTGATTTGCTAGTCTGAGATCACTATTCCTTGTGTTCTCCTGGCTGTGGTTAGGCTCTTCAGATTTAAGCCTTTCTTCCAATACCTCATATAGGGCTGTCCAAGCACTTCTTACTTTTAGAGTCTTCATTGAAAACTCAAGCATTTTTCTAATATGTTTAGAAAAAATTATATGTTTATATGTTACTTGGTCTTTTCCCTACCAGCTTTTAATATTCTTTGTTTGTTCTTTGCACTTAGAATTTTGGTTATTATGAGCCAAGGGGACTTTCTTTTCTGCTCCAGTCTATTTGGTGTTCTTTTTGCTTCTTGTACCTTGATAGGAACATTTTAAGTTTGGAAAATTTTCTTCTATGATCTTGTTGAAAATGTCTTTTGTGCCTTTGTCAGGGTTTCTTCTCCTTCCTCTATTCCTATTATTTGTAGATTTTGTCTTTTCAGAGTGCTCCAGATTTCCTGGATGTTTTGTGCCTGGATTTTTTTGTTTGTTTGTTTTTAGATGTAAAACTTTTCTTTACTGAGTTATCCATTTCTTCTATCTTGTCTTCAATGCCTGTGATTCCCTCTCCCATCTCTTGTATTTTGTTGATGAGCTTGCCTCTGAGGTTCCTTTTTGAGCTCCTAAATTTCTCATTTTCAGTTTTCCCTAATTGGGTTTTCTTTATTGATTCTTTTTGCACTTGTAAATCTCGAACTGTTCTTTTTGTTTCACCCTCATTCCACTGTTTCTGTTTTCACAGATTTCTTTACTGGATTTATTTATTTCATGTATAAGGACCTATAATGCACTCATAAAGGCCATTTTGCAGTCTTTGTCTGTGCTTCAGCTATATTGCATTGCTCAGGGCCTGGCTGCTTTAATTAAGTTCCTTCACAGGTGTCTAGGCATCTGGGTTTGGGAGTATTTTCATTCAAGCTGCAAATATCTTGTCTTTGCTGGGTGACTACTCTGCTCCTTGGTTTCTGTTGCCTTCTCTGTTCCTGAGGCAAGTGTGTTGTGTAGTATCAAATGCTTCTGAGATCCTGCTTGATGTGGCCACTGGAGGTTCTAGATAGAATGTGTTTAGTTCATCTTGGGCTGACACTTAGAGAGGGGAGATAGTCTAAAATAGGGGCGGGGAGCTGAGGGGTCCTCACAAGGAAGGAAAGTAGGGTGTGCCATCAGTGCCCTGGAAATAGGGGCAGTGAGGATGACATGGAGATCACAGCAGGGGGTAGGCTCCACAGCTGGGGATGAGACTTGGGGGTTGCATTTGGAGAAGAGGAGGTAGAGTGAGGGTCTGAAGATTACCTGCTTAGTTTCCTGGCCCCAGCATGGCTGGCAGGTTCCCAGGTATGCCTATAGGAGTTGGCACTGAGACAAAGGGATGGAGGTTGAGGGTGAGGGAGCCTGCAGGAGAAGATCTACATGATCTACTGAAAGTGGGGAAGGGGAGAAGGGGTGGGCGCAGCAGGTCGCCTGCTACAGAGCTGGGGATGGGACTAGGGCATTGGATTTAGACGAGAGGAGGAAGAGAAAGGATCACCTTATTTCTATTTGTTCATTATAGTTATGATCAGAAATATATAAATAAAACCTGCTGTGTCTGTTTGGTATGACTCACATGTGTATATATATGACTTCATGGCTGACTGCTTTGTATTGGATAAACTAGGTCAATTCCTGGGAGAGATAGATTTCCCCTCTGTGTTTCTACAGTAATCTGTTGTTGCCTGTAGTCCTCTGTCTAGGGTTAAGACCCCAAGGGATTAACATCTCTTCTGTGTCAGCATGTCTATTGGTGTTGTTATTGTTCAGGTCTAATGTAGGCAGCCATATTGTTGGAGTGTTATGGATGAAGCTTATGGAAGTAGGTGTCACTTGGGGAGGCTATTTGATTGGGTTCTTATTATACCACTACCTCCCTACCAACCCTCACTGCTTCCAATGCCCCAGCACCAGGTAAGAGAAAAAGAAGGTGTCTCAGTTATGGTTCTATTGCTGTGAAGAGACACCATGACCAAGGCAAATTTTATAAAGGACTGTAGGGAATGTGGAGTCAACCTTCTAAAGGAAAAAAGTGGGATGGAGAGCAAGGTACCACAGGTTCCTGTGACATCTCAAAGTATCCTGATCTGCCGGACACAGCCTTAGATCTAAGAGGGTTCCTGGAACACTGGTGAGACAGCAAAGGGAACCCAGGCTGGTGGCTGCTTTTCCTGTCCTAATAGCTGATGGTGCCCCTTCTCCTTCTGAGTAACCTCATCAGGCAGGACTTTGACTGGGGCATGGTGATGGTGTGGCAAGATTTAGGAGTTTGAGATTGGCTCAAACACTGTATATAAGTGTATGTGCTGTGCAATAAACTCTGATCTGCACCCTGATGCTGGTCTCCAGAGTTTGATTTCCCAGGATTTGTCAAGTGACTCTGTTGCCTCTTACCCCCACCCCATCCTTGGTCCTGTTCCCACAAAGGACAACATTTAATTGAGGCTAGCTTACAGTTTCAGAAGTTCAGTCCATTATCATCATGGCAGGAAGCACAGCAGCAGCCAGATAGACAGAGTACTCGAAAGAGAGTTCTGTCTTGATCGGAAGGTAGCCAAGAAGAGACTCCCTCTTCCACAGTGTGCAAAGCCTGATCATAGGACCTCAAAGCCTACCCTCAAAGTGACACACTTTCTCCAACAAGTCCATGCCTCCTAATAGTGCCATTTCCCATGGGCCAAGCATATTCAACCACTACAGAAGGTTAGAGGGGAAAGGGTCATAGGTCTCATTAAACTTTAAACTATTTCCTGCTGAATAAGGGTGTTGAGTTCCTTAGGAAAAGTCCAACCTTCATGATCAGGATATCTCCAACTTCTCACTTCTTTTCTCTTGACCACCAGCAGCAGCAGGAGTAGGAACCAGCAGGAGGAATAGCCATTCCTCCTCCTCCTCCTTCTCCTCCTCCTCCTCCTCCTCCTCCTCCTCTTCCTCTTCCTCTTCCTCCTCTTCCTCCTCCCCCTCCTCTTCCTTTTCCTACTCCTCCTCTTCCTCCTCCTCCTCTTCCTCCTCCTCCTCTTCTTCCTCCTCCTCCTCCTCCTCTTCCTCCTCCTCCTCCTCCTTCTCCTCTTTCTCCTCCTCCTTCTCCTTCTCTTTCTCCTCCTCCTCTTCTTCTTTTTCCTCCTCTTCCTTTCCTCTGTCTCTTAGGGTTCTGGCATTTGTACTCTCTTCAGAGTCCTCAGAATTAAAATATCTGCAGCTGACACATATCACACCTCTGCTAGAACACAAGGCAAACAGTCTGTTGCTGTGGACATCCTGAAGCATGCCCATATCCCACACCTGGGATTAAAACAAAGACATGTTTACATAGCATAAATGGGTTTTTAAAGAAACCTAGACTCTCACTACTGTCACTTCTAGGAGACACAGTCTCACAACAGAACTCCTGGTCCTCCAGCTCTTACAGCCTTTTTGGCTCTCCTCTTCCTTGATGTTCCTTCAGTACAGGAATTGTGTTATATAGGTGTGTCTGTTGGGCCTGGGCTCCCCACAATCGTATGTTCTCTGCATTGTGACCAGTTGTGGTTTTCCATAATGGTCTCCATCTGCTACAAAGAGAAGCTTCTATACTGAGAAATGAGGGTTATATTTATCTGCAGGTGCAAAGATGGGGTTTATAATGCAGTCAGGAATTTTGCTGGTCCAGTAAAGTGATGGGAGTTGGTTCTCCTGTAAGACCCATGACTTCACTACTACTGGGTATTTGGCTAGGTTTCTAGTGTCAGGCAAGATTTCTCTATTGTTGAGCAGATCTTAAGTTAATACCAGGTTATGAGTGGTACTATAGCACCTTTGGGCATATCTTGCCATACTGTCACAGCTGGGGCTCATAGATGTCACAGCTGGATAGGACTATCAGTTGCTTTCCTGTCTTAGAAGCTTGCACAGCACCCTTTTCTAACAGCTTTTATAGAGATAATTCTCAGAGTCCTCACTCTGCCATGGCCACCCACACCTCTTTTACACTTGGTGTTCTACTTAAAATGTATCCAAGTGTAATCAATAGTCTTGACTGTCAACTTGGTGGCATTTGGAGTTACCATGGAAACAAATCTCTAGATATATTGGTGGGGGAGTTTCAAGATTAGGTTAGCTGAGGTGGGGAAACTTGCTAAACATGGGTGATACCATCCCATGGATTGGAGCCCTGGGTTGAATGAAGAGAAGGGGAGATGAGCACCAGCCCCCATCACATTCTGCTCCCCAAGTAGGAAACACAAGAT
The DNA here is from genome assembly GCF_008632895.1 of Mastomys coucha. Classification (NCBI taxonomy): domain Eukaryota; kingdom Metazoa; phylum Chordata; class Mammalia; order Rodentia; family Muridae; genus Mastomys; species Mastomys coucha. The sequence goes on along the minus strand of NW_022196895.1, from coordinate 28,305,067 downwards.
GCTTTGGATCCCCATGGTCATGTTATCCCCACCATGATGGCCTGTCCTTTCCAACTGTGAGCTAGAATAAACTCTTCCTTCCTTGAGTTGCTTTTGTCAGTTATTTTTTTCTGCAATAACAAAAGTAACTAATACAAATCTTTCAATATAATCTAACTTGGTTAAAAATTATTTGCCATAGAATAAAATTACCTCTCTAGAAAGATGGGCTGAGTATATTTTGGGAACTGATACCCACCACTCCCAAAAGGCACAGTTCTATTTAATGTTCTAATTATGTGTTGTCTCACTGCCAGATCACATCTGCCCTGGATGTAGGGGTAAGTAGCCTTCATTCCTGTCAACCATGTCTGATATAAAACATGAAAGCCCAAATGTGAAATGTCTCATGTTCTTGTTTATCTGAATACCCTAACGTTGGGCAGGAAAGTCTAGCAACACCCAGAACGGTACCATAATGGTCCCACTAACTTATTTCTGAACTCTGACATAGACTCAGGCACTCCTAGTCCATGAGTGCTCTGCCACTGGCTGTAAGGTTCCTCATTGGATCACTGTCTTGAAATTCTAGGTTAGAAGTCTCTCACAGTAAGGAAGACATTTCTTTTTAATGAATATAATCAAGAAATCCAGAGAACGGCTACATTTTCATTACAGCTCCTTTCTCTGAACTCAAATAGCAAATGTTCAAAAGACCAATGATAACAATGTACTCTGACAGCTGGCCCCAGGCAAGCCAGTGCACATATGTACATTTTTATACAATAATAACATCAGGAAGAAATGGCCTTTTGCTTTTTTATTGTGTACATGTTTGTGTGTGCATGCATGCGTGTGTGTCTGTGTGTGCCTGTACATGGACATGAGTGACATGCCCATGGAATCCAGAGGCATCAGATCTCCAGGGCTTGCAATTTTGGCTTTAAGCCACCCAATATCATTGCTAGGATTCGAGCCCAAGTTCTCTGCAAGAGGAATATTACTCTCTCAACCCGAGTTAAGAGTTAAAACTGAACAATCTCTATAGCCTCAATACATAACATTTTATGGTCAGCTTTGGTGTTGTTGTTGAACTCGTGTGTGTGTGTGTGTGTGTGTGTGTGTGTGTGGTGTGCACGCGCATGCATGCATGCATGCATGCACATGTTGGTGTTTATGCATGCCTGGGTATGTTCAGCCGAGAAGAGGGCATCATGTGTCTTTTTCCATCACTCTCCACCTCTTCCTTTGAGGTGGGGCTCTCTTCTTGTACTTGAACTTCTTAGGTAGGCCGGAATTCAGAAGACAACAGCTATCTTCCTTTCTCGGCTCTCCTCAGAGCAGGAGTTACAAGGCATTTTCAGAGATCCAAATTCAGGTACTCATGATTTGTAGTGCAAGCATTCCTAAACATGGAGCCATCTCTCTAGCCCCTATTCTTACATTCTTGAATTGCCAAAGTATTTTTATGGTTTTTAAGATTACTGGTTGTCTTAGTTAAGGCTTTATCGCTGTGAAGAGATACTATGACCTTGGCAACTCTCATAAAGGAAAACATTTCACTGGGGCTGGCTTACAGTTTTGGAGATTTACTCCATTATCATCATGGAAGAAGGATTGCGGTGCCCAGGTAGACATGGTGCTGAAGCTGAGAGTTCTACATCTTGATCTGCAGCAGAAGGAGACTGAATGGCACACTGGCCATAGTTTGAGCATAGGAGACCTCAAAACGGCCCCCACAGTGACACACTTCCTCCAACAAGACCACACCTACTCCAGCTCAGAACAGTGCCACTCCCTATGGGTGAAACATTCACAGACATGAGTCTATGGGGGCCATCCCTATTCAAACAACTACACTGGGATTTCACTGCCTCCAGGTCACTACAATCTTTACAACATAATATATGCTTGTAAAACCAGACGCTTTGCTATGTGTCACTTTTCTGTACTAATCGTATGAAATAACAAGTTTCATCCTGCCTGTTGCATGCATGTACACAATGTCTGTAATTAACATTTAAGGCTTAATTAACTCCTGGCCCCATGTGACGAGCCATTCGGTGTATGTGCTCCCTTAAACTTCATTTGTTGAGGTCTGGAGAGATAAGTTAGTAAAGTGCTTCCTTGCAAGCATGGAGGTCTGAGTTCAATCCCCAGAACAAATGACAGCCATGGTCAACCTGTAGCCTCCACATGCACACATGCATAAAGATGCACCCACACATACAAATAACATGTTTTCTTTGAACTTGATTTTGAACCCAAAACCCCAGTATGATGGTGCTTGGAGATGGAATTGAGAAAAACACCTAGGTCAGGACTGTGCTCGCTCCCTCCGCCCCCGTGTGTGTGTGTGTGTGTGTGTGTGTGCGTATGTGTGTGTGTGTGTGTGTCTGTTTCTGTGTCTCTCTGTCTGTCTCTGTCTCTGTTTCTGTGTGTGTGTATCTTTTCTCTCTATGTCTCTCTGTCTATCTGTCCCTGTCTGTCTCTCTCTCTCCATCTTTCTGTCTGTATTTGTCTGTGTGCCTCTCTCTTCCTGTCTCTCTCTGTCTGTCTCTGTCTGTCTGTCTGTCTGTCTGTCTCTCTGTCTCTCTCTCTCTCTCTCTCTGAGCCTTTTTTATTTTTTCTTCTTTTTTCAAGATTATAATATAATTCACCATTTCTTTTTTCCCTTCCTTCCATGTAAACCCTCCCATCGACTCCTCCTTGATGTCAATTGTTGTTACATATGTATATGTATATACATATATATATATATATATATATATTTATAAATACACCGTGCTTAGTCCAAATAATGTATGTTCTTAGTGATGACCTCTTGGTATTGGAGAGCCTGCTGGTGTGCTCTTCCCTAGAGAAGACAGTTTCTCCCACTCTCAGCATTCCTTGGTTGCCCATAGATCTTTGCAGAGGGTTGAGAGCTTATGGGTACCGTTCACTTTGGCATGTCTATTGTTGTCCTTGCTCAGTTTATGCTTAGGCAGCCATGTTGGTGAGACTTTGTGGGTGTAGCTTCTGATATTGCCAGGATTTCCTGATCCTCTGGCTCTTACTACCTTTCCATTTCCTCTTCCTCAATGTTCCCTGAGTCTTAGGTGTAGGAATGTTTTGTAAATGTATCCATTGGGAGTGGTGCTCCCAAATCCTGCATCGTGATTGGCTGTGGTTTTCTGTGATGGTCTCTGTCTGTTGCAAAGAGAAGTTTCCTTGATGAGGGGTGAGAACTACACTTATCTGTGGACATAAGGACAACTCTTCATAATGTAGTTAGGAATTATGCTAGTTTGGCAAAGTGGTGGTCATAGGTTCTTTTCCAAGATCCATGACTTCACTAGCCCTAAGAGTTGACTACATTCCCAGTACTAAGCATGGTTTCCCTCTTCTGAGTGAGTCTTAAGTCCCATTAGAGAGTCGTTGGTTACAGCCACAGTATACATGCCACTAATCTGGGGCAGTGTTAAAGGCAAGGGCCTCACCATGGGATTGATGAGTACTGTGAGTCTCTCTGGGCTTATGATTATGCAGTAAGAACATATGCCCTTTCTAGGCCAGGAACAGCGTTTGCCCAAAGGACAAAGCTGCTGACAGCTTGTCTTAGGTTTCTAACCTTCCGATCCAGAGACATAAATACCCATGGTATTTTGTTGCTGTTGTTGTTATTACAGTCTGCATCCTGAACTAATTACAACATTCAGAATTCCAGATTTTAGCAAAATGTGTTCAGAAAGTCTAAAGAAATACCCCACTATATTGTAAAATACAGTGTATGTGTGTATGTGTGTGCATGTGTGTGTGTGTGTGTGTGCGTGTGCCTGCACGCACATGTGTATATAAGTTCCTGAAGAAGTCAGAGAGCACCCTCCGGTGACCTTCCTCCTCAATGCCATCTGCCTCATTTTTGATACAGAGTCTCTCACTGGGATGGGGCTTCCGGATTTTGATAGACTTGCTGGTCAGTGAGCCCCAGGGGTCCTCCTATCCCCACCTCCCTGGCACTGGGATTGGCAATAGATGCCAGCACCCCTGTGTTTTTATGTGAGTTCTGGGATCAAAGTCATGCCTGCACAGCAAGGCAAGCAGATTGCTGACTGACCCACCTCCCGATCCTTTAGCAAGCACATCGCTGACTGACCCACCTCCCCATCCTTTAATGTTGCCTTTCTTCCCACCTACACTGTTGCTGGGGAACTTGATTGTCAAGATGTTAAAGCATCTTTGAACCTGATCACAGAAACAGGAACGTGATTGACGAAAGTACTGTCCAGTTTCCAGACACTGCTCAGACTTCAGAAGCAACTTGTGCAGGCTACATGGAAACACACTGCTTTCTAAGTTTCATAATATCACTGTAGCATGGATCACTGATTTTTATCCAGCTCTAAAATATACTGTTGAGTTTTTTAGAAAGACATGAATATGGACATATATTAGGGAGTTGCAGAGGATTTAGGAGTGGTGAATATGACTAAGATGTGCTGTTTGCACCTATTAAAATCTCAAAGAACAAATAAAAATGTTATAATTAAGAAATACGCCAGGCAGTAGTGGCACACGACTTTAATCCCAGCACTTGGGAGCCAGAGGCAGGCGGATTTCTGAGCTGGAGGCCAGCCTGGTCTACAGAGTGAGTTCCAGGACAGCCAGGGCTATACAGAGAAGCCCTGTCTCGAAAAAAAAAAAAAAAAAAAAAAAAAAAAAACAAAAAAAAAAAACAAAAAAAATAAAATAACCAAAACAAACAAACAAAAAAAACAAAACAAAAAAAAGAAATATTATCCTCAGACTGGGAGGAAGGAAGGGGCTGTGATGTGATGTTAATAAAAATAAATAAATTATGGAAAAAGGAAATATCCTTGATTTTTCTGCTGAATAGTCAATATTAAAGAGTAAACAAAATATCAAATATGGTTTTCCCACTAGGAATACATTAGAATAGCCAGAGTCCTCATGGGGTCAAGGGGACATTTAGGGCAAAAGAAACCAAAAGAATCTTTGTGGGCAGGAGATGGCTGTCAGTAAAGTGCTTGCCATTCAAGCATGAGAACTCATGTAAAGAGGTAGGCAAAGTGATGTGTGTCTGTGATCTCAGAGCTGGGAGGTGGAAACAGGAGGACCCCTGGGACTTGGTGGTGAGCCAATCTAGGTGAATCAATGAGCTTCAAGATCAGTGAGAGACCCTGTCTCAAAAGATAAAGTGGAGAGCAGTTGAGGAAGACACCTGACATCATCCCCTGGCCTCACCACACACATGAACACGTGCATACACACACACACATATATACACATGTATACACACACACATACACACACAAGTTCACTATACATATGCCACCCTGTGTCCTTCTCTACCCCAGGATAGCCAGGCCTGTTTTGCCCTAGGATGGACTGGAAGGAGGGAAGGTTAATCGGGAAGGTTAATCAGGTGAGTGTAGTGTAGGATCTTGGTCATCAGTAGATTAAAGAACACACCCAAGAACAGCTTTAGCGAAATGTTTCTGTTTATTGGTGGAGAGGGGTTATTTATGCCTCTGGGGAGGTGGTCTCTGGGGTCAGGTTTATGTGACTGTGAACCAAAGGCCAGGCCAGGAGTGTCAGAAGATGCTCCCTCTGCCTACTCAGGGAGGGAGGGGTGGGGTAAGGTCAAACAAGGAGTGAAGCCTGATAACTGTCAGGGTGATAAATTCTTACTAGGGTTGATGGTGGGACAGCCAGCTCTAAGGTACCAGGCTCGGGAGGCAAGGAGCCAACTCCTGCCGTCCTCATCTGAGGTATCCAGAGTTGAAGCTCTCCTCAACCCTTCCTCCATAATCCTGGGCCATCATGGTCCCACACAAACACATACAAGCACAGGCACCTCCAAAATCCAAAATGGTCCTGTTTTCCTTAGAGTGTCTTGACAGTTACAGGAGCACACCAGGAAAGAGACTCAAAGACGGATGAAAGCCTATGGGCTCCAGGCTCCAGGCTTTCTGCACAGGACCCAGAGAGCCCGCCTGGGGTTGTAGGGCAGAGTCTCTGGGCAAGGCTGGTCTGTCCAGGAGTAGGAGAGGCACAGATTTAGAGTCACGTTTAAGGAAGCAGTGGTCACTTGCTAAGAGAAGCACGACCAAGGAGAGGGGCTGGTGTTATGGCTTGGCTAAGTCTAAGTTGTCCCTGAAAGTGCTCCCATGCAGAGAGCTTGGACAGCCATGTGGTGCTGTGAAGATGGTAGCGACTTCAAGCGGTGGACCTCAGGAGGGTGGTGAGGTCTCCAAGGCTCTTCTTTGAGAATGGATCTGTGCTGTCTCATAGGAATGCGTGATGACTAATGTGATCAGATCACTGAGAGCGGAATGTAGCTCAGATGGAAGAATGCTTGCTGTGAATGCAGACCGACACGTTCATAGATGACAACATCATGCCTCAAAGTCCAAAGGTTGAACACTCCGGCAGAACGATGACCTCGTATGCTGCTCCATTCTGTCTGCAGGAAGCCAATTCTCTTCCCTTTTTTACCTCATGGTGACGTAGCAGATGGCCTCACCAGATGTGATGGTCAGAAGCAGCAGCCACTAGAACTCCGGGACAAAACTATTCTTTCTTTATAAAATATCCAGCTTTTGGTATTTTGTTAGAGTAACACAAATCAGACTAGCATAGCCGGCTCTGGGGGATATAGGACACCCATCTTGTTGGATAGCGGTTTCCCACCTCACAAAACACAACTATCTCTGAAAGTAAACACACTTCTCTTTCATAGGAAGACTTACAAGAGTCACCAGGCCCTTCCCCCAAGGTTATGAGCACAGTATTTACCAGATGGGGAGAGGGGAGGGGGAGACTGACCAGCTGAAGGCTGGGGGAAGGGGGGGAAGGGGGTGTTTACTGACGACCTGTTGAGCTGCAGGCATGTCATGCAGAAAGCTCCCCAAGCTGCAGCCTTCCTGAGTGACCACCCATTTGAGGGGTAGATCTTTCAGAGTTGCAGCTGCTTTTGATTCACCTCTGCTCCTATAAGTAACCTCTTCCTTACCCGGACTCCTGGAAATGACCTCAATAAACTCATTGGCTCACCAAGATGGACTTGGGTGCAGTTGTCGCTCTGGTTTACCCCCTGTTCTCTTTCTGGGGTGAATAGATGTGTGTCACATCTCCCCAGACATAGTCACTTATAACATCACCTCACAATAGAACAGCAAGAGCCTTCTGGAAGGCTGCAATTGCCCTGTGTAATTTTAAAAGTCTAAAGCGCCCACTCCCAGGACCCAGTTCATTCCATTTTGGAAGAGTGCTTCCCGCCTTTCCCGGCCCACCCCCGTAGACCCAAGGTTTCAATAGCATTCAGCTTTTTCCAGGACTCCAACAAACTCTTTGTATCTAGCCTGCAGAAGGATCCTGGAAGCCACCAGCCAGTGTAACCTTAAGTCCAAGGTCAAGTGTTGTATCATGATTACTTTAAGCAGAAACCAGAAAGAAGCCATGGATGCCTGTGGATTTCAGTCCCTTGTAGCTGGGCTGCCTTTCTGCTCTTAGAAACCCTTCATCTTGTATCAAGCAAGTCCCCGAGGCAGAGCTTTAAAATGTTTTTTTAAATATTAAAAAACATATATGCCTCATGACCAGGGGGATGGCTCAGTTAGTAAAGTACTGCTGTTATAAATGTGAGGGCCTGAGTTCATACCTCCAGAACCCATGTGAAAAGCTACAAGTGATAGCAAGTACCTGTAACCTCAGTGATGGAGTGAGGGTGGAGACAGGGGAGTCCCTCCAGTGTTCTGCCCAGTTCGTCCATGAGCTCCAGGCTCTGTGAGAGACCTTAACTCAAAGAGTAAACCAGGGGGCAATAGAGGAAGACAGCCATTGTTGACCTCTGGCCTACACCACACACACACACACACACACACACACACACACACTTATATGTTTGTATACTAGCCACTGCCCCAAATCAATCAATCTCCAGACAGCAGCCCCCAGCTCTTGCCACTGTACCTGTATCCAGATTCTGTCACCTGTACCAGCATGACAGAGATGCCAGCCATTCAGCCATCAGGTACCCAGTCCATGGCATCTCAGGAACCTTGCTAGGGAAAGATGGAATGGGCACACCACTACAAGCCATTAACAGAAAACCAGTCTCTTTTCTTCAAGAAGATGAAATCTCTGGCCCGGAGACCTAACATTCCAGTTGGGGTGGTCAGTCACCTAGGCAGGGGACCACCCCTCAGCAAGGTAGAACCATCTTCAGGAAACCTCAGCTTAAGCCAAGCTAGTGAGGTAGGGAGAAGAATTATCTTCGATAGTGAGACAGTGTACTTTTCCTTCCCAGGATTCCTGCCCTTAACCCGGTAGCTCACAGGACTGTAGCCATGTCTCCTCACAGGTCTTGCTTTTCAAAATTACTCAGGAAAAAAAATAAAACATATCTTGTCCTTCTCTTTCTGTTCTAAGCATGCGTCCCTAACACCATGGACTTCCTCACGGCTTCTTCAAAGCCTCAACACTTGTCCACTCCTCGTCTATACCACACCCTCTCTCCCCACTGCTCACCCAACACATGGCTGCCCTCCGCCTGCTCAACTCTTTTTCTTCTCTCCTCTACAGATGCCTGCTGAGATTACAGCCTCACACACGGGAGGGGGACAGGGGGGTCTTTTAAATCCTAATGACCGTGTCCTTGAGCTTCCACTAAGTTCTCTTACCAATGACTGTATGACTCCAAAGAGGGGACTCAGGCACCCCAGTATGGTCTGGCAACCATGACAGGACTCCCCCACATTTCTGGTAACACTTTGATCGTCATGCCTGAACATGGCAGCTGTCTTAAGCTAAAGCGGTGGCTTTGTCGGATTGCCAACGACCTGGACAAATTTGTTCTCAATGGAAGTTATATCTTCTTGCTAAAGAGAGAGCTCAGTTGGTAAGTATGGAGACCCGAGTCCTCAAAACCCATGTAAAAAAAAAAAAATCTTCAGGAAATAGCTGAGCAAACTCCGAGCACCGAGGAGGCAGAGACAAGCAGGTCCTTCGAGGGCTCACTTAGCCAGCTCACCTAGGCTCCTTAGTGAGCTCCAGGCTGGCGAGAGACTGTCTTCACCCTGACCAAAACTAAGGATGGCTCCTGAAAAAAAAAAAAATACCTAGGATTATCTTCTGGCCTCCACATACATATGGGTGCACACGCATGCACATGTGCGCTTGTATATGCACATGGACTTACCCACACAAACATCTGCACACACCTCCCCCCAGGCCTTGTGCAACTTAAAGCAACTTTGCACACAACGGGCAGTATGGAGTGGCTGCCTGCCCCTCCTCACCCTGCTGGAGGGGCTGTTAACAGGGAGCAAGCCCAGCTGGAACACTACTTGGCAAGCAGGTACAGCGCACAACTTCCTCCAGCTCTCACATTCTTCCCAACCCTCGCCAGCAAGGATCCCTGAGCCTTGGAGGGGCAACATAGACAGCTATTTCCCTTAAATTCCAGCAAAGAACTGAACCCTCGCAGCCTCTCCTCACTAGACAGCTGTTGCTAAGTCTTGGAGGCATTTCTCTTACTACAAAACACAAGAGGAAATGAATGAAAAAAAACAGGAAATGGAAACATGCCAAAAAGACACAGGCTTCAGCACACACTGCGATTGGAGCCTGTGACTCACGGCTTCAGCCAGCCCCACTGAGTCAGCACACAGGGTGTGAACAGAGCCCCTGAGAGTGCTTCAGGGTGATGCAGTTCTATTTGGGGAAATCCCCCACCTAGGTGAGCTCACCTTAGTTATACATCCCACTACACTGTTGTCTGCGCCCCGTCACTATCCTCACATGCCTTATAGGAACAAATCATACATATACATACACACACACACACACACACACACACACACACGTGTACACACACAGAATAAACACACATATAAACACATACACATATAGATACATACATCCCACTACTCTGTTGTCCGTGCCCCTGTCACTACCCCCACACGCCCTATAGGAACAAATCATACATACACATACACACACACACACACACACACACACACACCACACACATGTGTACACACACAGAACAAACACACATATACGCACATGCACACATAGATACATATATACATAAATACATGCATATACATACACACACATACACACATGTGCACACATACACACATATACATGTGTATGTGTACACACACACACACACACACACATACACATTGGCTTCAGTTGTTTGTCTTGTTCCCCCATATCAGGGATGGAACCTTTGCCCTCCACTCTGAATCATCTTGCTTTGTCTATCTTGCCAACTTTGCCAAATTTAGTTCAAATTCTTTATTTAGGGGAGACACAAGCAAGAACTGTGTATGAACTGACAACATGGCTGCTCCACATTCCAGGAGAGGTTTTATTGTAGATATGAGACAGCAAGCACAGCCAGAGGCAGCTGAACATGGCCAGTGGACCAGACATGGCCTGGGCTTTCTGCAAGAAAGTGGGAAACAGCAGCGGACAGCGACTGAAGAGAGCATGGTGAAAACAGGAGCAGAGGCCAGGAACAGTAAGAACATCTGGGCTATGAGAGTGAGTAGCTAGGGAGGGAAGGGCCTGGAGACCAGCTTGGGGGCTTTAAGACGCATAAGAAGTCTGTATAAGGAGGGAGTGAGGGAGCCTGGACGGTAGCATTGACCTTGGTATGCTGAGAGACACCAAGCGTAAGTTAGTCGAAGAGCCACTCGTCCCATTTGCCAGAGATGGGGAAATGGCTCCTTTTGATGGGAACTGGCTTCATAGCAGCCTGAGGATCACTGCTCTAACTGCCAGAAATCCTCCTGTAGTCCAGGTTGAGCTCACCTCTGGATATTTGGACTGCTGTTTGGAATTTGGGGAAATGTAGTTTTCCTTGGACCTGAGAGTCTACTATTCCCCCTAAGGCCCAAATGGCAAACCGAAGTACCATTCCACCAAAGCTGACTCTGGGAAAACAATGAGCTAATTGTCCTTATTTACCCCATCCGTCTGTCTCTCTGTGGAACTCTGACTATGGGTACAGACCCACAGGCGGAAAACAGCAGTGTTACATTTTGAGACTCTACATATAGTCTTCAGGTCTAATTCTCTTTGATTTGTCTGCTTTTTTGGAGAGACCACTCTGGAATTTGAAAGAAAATAATAAGGACTCAAAACGTGTCTTAGTTCATTTTTCTGCTACTGTAACAGAATATCTAAGGGGATAATTTATAGAGA
>NW_022196895.1:28290222-28293791 GCF_008632895.1 Mastomys coucha | reverse complement strand
TAACAGAATATCTAAGGGGATAATTTATAGAGAACAGAGATTTATTTCGGCCTCCAGTTCAGTAGGCTGAAAAATCCAGAGGCATGCTAACAAGGGCCCTGTGCTAACAAGGGCCCTGTACTGCTCCAACTCACAGTGGGAAGAACTAAAGGAACCAGAGCCATGGATGAGATAATGAGTACAGGGCTTTACTGTAACCACTTTCAGGAGGACACAAATTCACAATGTGTGCATCATAACACATTAGCGATGGAATCCAAGATCCAACGAGGCATCTGTGTCACTTAAAGGAAAGAAATGAAGGCACTTCCCCTCAGAGGCACATAACCAAGAACGAGCCCACATTTAACTTCTCCATGTCACGTGTCTTCCCTGTGTCTTCCGTTCTCTGTCTGTCTGCCTGTCTGCTACGTGAGTCTGAATCTGTGCCTGCCTATAGGCCATCTGGCAGATGTGTCTATGCATCTGTGTGTCTGTCCCTCCGTATGCCTGTCTGTTTTAAGAGCGGTATGTGTGTTTTTTTCTTGTGTGTGACTGCTGTGTGACTGACAGTGTGTCTGTCCTTAACCAAGGGGTTTCACTCTGTGCTTACTGAACATCACAGAAGGAAGGAATGAGATACTTTACAGCCATCCGGAACAGAGTTTTACAAGGAAGTAAGTCAGTGGCTCCAATGAATCCCAACTGACCCAGACAACAAACACTGTTTATCAACCAACATCCATAACCGGCTGCTTTCAGCCTTGATGGTGGATTTTAGAAAAGCTGCTGTATTCAGGCTCTGCATCTCAGCATGATACTCGTGCATTAGCTGGGTCAGGGGCATGAAGGATACATAATTTAAGATTACCACTCTGGCCAAGCAGTGGTGGCGCACACCTTTAATCCAGCACTTGGGAGGCAGAGACAGGCGGATTTCTGAGTTCGAGGCCAGCCTGGTCTACAGAGTGAGTTCTAGGACAGCCAGGGCTACACAGAGAAACCCTGTCTGGGGTGGGGGGGGGGAGATTAGCACTCTGCATTAATTTAGGTTGTAGAAGCTAATTATGTCAGGTCCAAAGGAAATTTCCCAAACTCCAAAAGACAGTTCAAATATCCAGAGAGGAGCTCAACCTGGAGGATTTCTAGTGGGCAGGAAAAACCTCGGGATAAGCTGAGGAAATCCAAGGCAAGTAAGGTTGACTGTTACACTGCACCTTAAAGGCAGGCGAAACAGTGTGAGCACACAGGAGAATAGCACATTTAAGTGTTAAGTGACTTGAGGGTGTCTTATCAACTCTGTTGGTGAGGTCCAGCAAAAGTTCCAGTGTCTTAGAATGTAAGAGATATTTTCAGAATATTGTACTGCCACACCACAAGAAAGGAATTAACCCATTGGATGGCCTCCTGCCTCACCATACTAGCCCATTGTGTGGATCAAACTCCAACATGAGGTGCTGGATTAGCAAGGGTTTGCTGCTCAAGGGTGAAGGCCTGAGCTCAAATCCCCAGCACCCACGTAAAATGTTAGGCATGACCATGCCCATACCTGCTACCCCAGGGCTGTGGCAGGCAGAGGCAGAAAGATCTTATGAGGCTTGGTGACTCTCGTCAGCCTGGCTCTAGATCAGTGAAAGACCAAATCTCAAGGTCACAGGACAGGGTACCGACATCTTTCTCTGAATTCCATATATGTATGTGGGCTTGTACACCTGCATACTGTACACATGTACATACACACCCATACCCACACTCACATGTATGAACATTCCCTCTCTCTCTCTCTGTCTCTCTCTGCCTCTCTCTCTCTCTCTCTGTCTCTGTCTCTCTCTCTCTCTGTCTTTCTCTCTCTCTCTCACACACACACACATACACACACATGCTCACATACACTCTCACATATTCATAGGTTCTCTCTCTCTCTAACACACACACATACTCACATACACTATCACAGGCTCACACATTCTCTCTCTCACACACACACATACACTCACATACACTCTCACATTCTCTCTCTCTCCCCCTCTCTCTAACACACACACACATGCTCACATACGCTCTCATATGTTCACACATTCTCTCTCACACACACATACTCATATACACTATCAGAGGCTCACACATTCTCTCTCTTACACACACACACACACTCACATACACTCTCACATTCTCTCTCTTCCCCTCTCTCTCACACACACACATACACACACATGCTCACATACACTATCACATGTTCATAGGTTCTCTCTCTTTCTCTAACACACACACACACATGCTCACATATCCTCTCATATGTTCACACATTCTCTCTCACACACACACATGCTCACATACACTATCACAGGCTCACACATTCTCTCTCTTACACACACACACACATACACTCACATACACTCTCACATACTCCCTCTCTCTCTCCTCCCCTCTCTCTCACACACACACATACACACACATGCTCACATACACACACATGTTCATAGGTTCTCTCTCTCTAACACACATACACATGCTCACATATGCTCTCATATGTTCACACACTCTCTCTCACACACACACATACTCACATACACTATCACAGGCTCACACATTCTCTCTCTTACACACATACACACACATACACTCACATACACTCTCACATACTCCCTCTCTCTCTCCCTCTCCCTCTCTCTCTCTCTCTCTCTCTCTCTCTCTCTCTCTCTCTCACACACACACACACACACACACACACACACAGACACACACACACACACACACAATTCCATATAAGTTCAGGAGGAGAGGAACCGTATCCAAACCATAGTGGATCGGAAGAGGAGCCTGGGAAGCTGGCATATAAGGAAACTGTGAATCCCAAGAGAAGAACTGGTTCATACTGTGTCACACTGCTAGAAACCCTCTCTTATCAGGTTGTCTGGAAACCGTGGTGGGCAGTCATTTGCACATTCTCTAGCTTTTTCTCTGTGAACAGCTCCTCTGGAAGGGTAGTCACATGCTCACAGGAGATGGGGCAGGGTTGGAAGCCTGCTCCACTTAGCAGACATCAGAAAAACACATTCACAGGCAGCTAAGAATCCAGAAATCCAAAGGATGAAAGCACCCAGCCTACGGGGTTTGTGTTTTAAATGGTTTTGTTTTAATGACATAAATGCAATATGTAAACTTTATTCAATAAAAGTAACAAGAGGGGCCTAGGAAGATGGCTTCATCCGTCTGGAGTGCTTGCCATGTAAACATGAGAAGCTCATGTTGGAAATTTCAATGCTTTGTCTTGTTAGACTCCCAAAAGCCACGCTTCCAGACCTGAGGGTCTCTGCCCCCACCTGCCTTCAACTGATAATAAAGAATTGCCAAACAGCCAATGGCTGGGCAGGGAGAGGGGGCAGGACTTTTAGGTTGCACAGTCAAGGGACCAAAAGAAGGGGAAGAAGAGGAGAATCGCTGTGACTCGGAGGCAGAGGGGTGAGATTTAAGGGCTACAGGATGGAGAAACCATCCAGCGATGTAGATGGAAAGGGAATTCAGCCCTATGGGGGGGGGCTCCCAAGAAGGTAACAGGACAGAAAAGATAAAATATAGATTTAGATGTT
>NW_022196895.1:28275832-28289930 GCF_008632895.1 Mastomys coucha | reverse complement strand
GTGTGTGTGTGTGAGTCTGTGTCTTTCATTCGCTAATCCAGAGAGCTCTTGGGTAGGTGCAGTGTGCACACAACCTGCTGGGAGCCAAAGTGGTTTTACTAATTAACCACTATAATTCCAGTTTGATTCTCCAGAACATATAAAAAGCCAGGTGTCATGCTCACACTTGTAATCTCAGTGATGGGGAGGTAGAAACTGGTGGACTCTGGATTGTGCTGGTCAGCCAGCCTGGTCTGCTCTGCAAACACCAAGACAGTGATAGCAACAGCTAGGGTTAACCTTTGGTCAAAACACACACACACACACACACACACACACACACACACACATACACACCTGCACACAACACACAGTACACACACTTCATTTCTGTTGGTCTTTTAGAGGAGATCATTCAAAAAGAATATACAGCTCTGGCTCTCAGATCATATAATCAGCCTGTCTTAGTGTAGTGTATGTCAACTTGACACAAGCTGGAGTTGTCACAGAGAAAGAAGCCTCCCTTGAGGAAATGCCTCCATGAGATCCAGCTGTGGGGCATTTTCTCAATTAGGATGGAGGATCAAGGATGGAGGGCCCATTGTGGGTGGTGCCATCCCTGGGCTGGAAGTCTTGGGTTCTATAAGACAGCAGGCTGAGCAAGCCAGGGGAAGCAAGCCAGTAAGGAACATCCCTCCACAGCCTCTGCATCAGCTCCTGCTTCCTGACCTGCTTGAGTTCCAGTCCTGACTTCCTTTGGTGATGAACAGCAATGTGAATAAACCCTTTCCTCCCCAACTTGCTTCTTGGTCATGATGTTTGTGCAGGAATAGAAACTCTGACTAAGACACCTAGGCTATTGGACACAGTGTCTCCCTTATCCCTCTTTGGATATCATATGGATTTGTGGGTTCTTGTTTGCAAAATTCTCTGGGTGGGGTGTGGGGGTGCACACATAGGGAAAGAAATGCAGAGAAAGAAAGAGAGGGGAGCACAAAATATCTGGATTATATAGGGAAGAGCCTCTGGGGGAAGAGAAGGCCAACTTTTGGGCTGGAAAGTTCAGGGTAGAGGGTCAGATATGCCAAACACACCCTGAAACATGTAGGGACTGCGGGGTGCTGGGAGAACCTAGAGGTCAGGTTCTCTGGGTAGCACAGCACACCAGTGAGTACAGCACCTGGAGCAGATCTGCTTGTTTCTCTTCCTATGAGGACAGAGCTGAGCGGCTACCATGCACATAGCATGTGCAACAGCTATGTTCCTGCATTTGGCAGAAGCAGGGACTGAAGAGAGGACAGCTACTTTCCTATCTAACGTGGCAGCTCAGGCTATAGGTGTTAGCATTTCTTCTAGGCTCCACCCAACAGTTACCTAGCAACAGCCAGGTAGGAGCCTGGCTTGCTATAAAAAGAGTGTTTGGCCTCTCACTTTCTCTGACCCCCTTTTCTCTCTCTGACCCCCTCCCCCTCTCTCCTTCACTTTCCTTCCCTCCCTCCCTCCCTCCCTCCCTCCCTCCCTCCCTCTCTCTCTCTCCTTCCCTCTCTGTCCCTTCCCCCTCTCCCTCACTGTCTCTCCATGTGTTCCTGGCCAACCTCTTCTCTTCTTTCTCTCTCTGCCTCTTTGTCTGTTCTTCTCTGGCCCCTCTCTTTCTATGTCTCTACTCCCTTCTTAATCCCCCCTTCCCATGCCCCCAAATAGATTTCATTTTATACTAGACTAGTCATATAACTGGCACCTCAGAGGTGTGGGGATACCTCAGAATGGGCCCACTAAGACACCCCTCCTGCTGCATCATACCTTCACACAACATATAGTAGGTATTGTGCATGCAAATTGAAGCTCTGTGGTGTGTGTGTGTGTGTGTGTGTGTGTGTGTGTGTGTGTGTGTGTGTGTGTTCTGTAGGCCCATGTGCCTGTGCATACAGAGGTCAGAAGTCAGTGTCACATATCTTCCTCTAGTACTTTCCACCTCTTACCAAGTGTGTCATGGGGATCACACTCGGGTCTTCAGGCTTGGCAGCGAGCACCCTTATCCACTGAGCATCTCACTATCCCTCCACCTTATATTTGATACAGAGTCTCTGACTTGGAGTACACCTATTTGTCAAGACTAGTAGCCAGTAAATGCAAGAGATCCTCCTGCTCCAGGCTTCCAGGAATGTACACACACACACACTCAAACATTTTAGTACAATCTAAGTTGTATTTATTTGTGAGTATGTGCATGCATGGGCATGTGTGTAGCCTGCCAAAGGACAGTTGGCACCTGCATTTGTACTTATTTTTCTCACCACCATGACAAAACAGCTGACAAGAACAACTTAAAGGAGGAAGGGTTTATTTTGCCTCAGAGTTGGATGGCTCACAGTTGGATGGTCCAGAACATACAGTCCATCATAGCAGGGAAGGTGTGTTGGCAGGAGCTTGAGGCAACTGACCTCATTGAATTTGCAGTCAGGAGAGAGAGAGAAATGAACACTGGTGCTCAGCTCACTGTGTCCTTGCTATGCTGTCAGGGATCCCCAGGCCATCCCTGGAACTGCTTGTATTCAGGATTCTGTATTTTAGCTGACTTAGGAAACGACTCAGTCAGTGAATGCTTGCCTTGCAAGCACAAGGATCCAACTTGATCCAAAGGATCCCCAGAACCCACATTACAAGTAAGATAGACATGGTGGTGTGTATTTGTAATCCCAGCCCTGAGAAGTGGAGACAAGGGGATACCCAGGATTCACTGACCATGCAGTTCACTGACCATGTAGCTTGGCCTTCTTGAGGAGTTCTAGGGCCATGAAAAACTCTCTCAAAAAATAAAAACTGGGCAGTGGTGGCGCATGCCTTTGATCCCAGCACTTGGGAGGCAGAGGCAGGCAGATTTCTGAGTTTGAGGCTAGCCTGGTCTACAGAGTAAGTTCCAGGACAGCCAGGGCTATACAGAAAAACCAAAAAAAGAAAAAGAAAAAAAAAGAAAGAGAGAAAGAGAGAAAGAGAGAGAGAGAGAGAGAGAGAGAGAGAGAGAGAGAGAGAGAGAGAGAGAGAGAGAGAGAGAGAGAGAGAGAGAGAGAGAGAGAGACAGAGAGAGAGAGAGAGAGAGAGAGAGAGAGAGAAAAGAAAAGAAATTGGTACAGGGTCTGAGGAATGGCACCCAAGGCTGTTCCACATGTATGTGCTTGTGTGTGCAAATGTACCCTCACACATGTGAAAGCATGCACACGCACACGAAGAGGAAAAAACTTTTCAGATCGTCCTCATAAATGATGCATCCACGGAGTGCTTCTATGGTGATCCTAAACCTAGACGAGTTAACACTGCAGAGTCATCATCACAGCATCTGGAAGGCTGATGGATGAAAAGCGCATGCGCCTGGACCTCCAGGATGCTGGGATCCCAGAAGGCTTCCTGCCTGTGGACTGGCTAAGGCGAGGCACCACGCTCTGAGGTGTAAGATCCTTGTCAAAGACCGATGCCCAGGAGCCGGAGAGATGGGATAGAGTTTGAAAGGATATTTAGAAGACCTATAAAGAAGGGAGAAAGATCCCCGTTCAGTTTGGGGTAGCTTGGGCATCAGTTCAAACTTACTAAAAATGCTAACTTTACAACCTAGGCACGCTAGGATACAGCAAGGAAATGGAACTCATTGACCAGTGCAGACTGAGAGAGGCATTTGTGTGCTGTGTGGCTCCTTCACTGCGCGTAGCTTACTCATTATCTCTACTGAATTTTCTCCTGCAGCTATTATAGCACACGAGGATTAAACTTTGGGAAGGATTTATTTATACCATAAGGGTCATAACTGCTTACCTTACTCTTGTTCAATTAGGAAATCAAGGGAGGACCCAATGTCAACAGTTACATGGATTCGATCCTTACTGTATTATATTGTCCAACAACCACCTTTTAAAGAGCATTACAGAACCTTATGGATTTTTTTAAAATTTTCATTGCATTCCAAATTCCATTTACTATGGAAGGATAGGAAATCATTATCCAGCTGGTAAGCTAGGGGATTTTTCTCATATGAACTGAATTTATTATTTCAGAAATTGGCTATTCTCCCGTTCAACAAGTGGCTACTTATTGTATTGGTGACTCATGTAACGTGTGCTATAATAGCTGCAGGAGAAAATTCAGTGGTGATAATGAGTATAAGGATTCATGATCCAGATATTCATAATCTATTAATACTTCTTTTCCCCCAGCCCAACAGGTGGAGCTGGCTATTTTGATTCATCTAATATGGTTAATTCATAAACCCTTAAGCATCATTTCAGATTCTGCTTATGTTGTAGGATTATTTCTAGCAATAGACTCATCCTTGTGCACACTCTAACATCCCTGGTTTTATCACAGAAGAACATAAGCAAACTGATGCATTAACCTGCCCTATAATTATCTCTTATGGAGATAAGAAAATTGGAAAGGGGTACGCACCTGTCATTGTGGATGGAGCCACTGAAACATTATGGATTCCATTTCAGCTCCTCTGGCTCCAGGCCATCGGGGACAGTGGCAGAAGGTGAGGAAATGGTGGAAGTCTCCAGAAAAGTGGTAAACCTCCAGCTGAAGGGCAGAGGGGGGTATTGACCTTAGCAACAGAAATCAAGTCCACCCACCTGGAACCAGGTTAAACCCCTCTGCAGCAAAGGCAAAGTTATTCTACAAAACACTCTACACTCTTCATCACCTGAGAGTCTTTCTCTAGCAATAATAGTTGCTTCGGTCTGTGATCTGTAGTGAGTGCCTCTGAATACATGTCATGTCCCCATCCTCCTGTGCTTTAACTCATAGACTGGATTCATCCAGCCCTCTGTTATCTATATGTTTATGCCTGGACCTTGGGACTCATTCATTCATCTGAAGTAGGAACTGCATTTAATTTCTCCTTGGGATCTAAATCACTTCCTATTTGCATAGAACACCGTAACATTTGTATTCCTATTAAAGGCAAATACGAGTTTATGTTCTACAAGAACTACTTACTAATCATATGGGTCTCTTTTTAAGCTATTCTCTGAATTTTTCTGATTATAGCAGTGTAACCAAGAGTACCAGACATAGTGTAGATCCCTGTTCTTAGAGTATACGCAAAATGTTTTCACTAGTCTAATATTCATTATGTTTATAATTTGCCCACTTGTAGGATACTCGAGCATCCAGTGACAATTATATTTATCTACATCTCAAATCAAAACCATTATGGATATCCTGCTATTGAAAATAAAAAACCTCAGGGGAGATGTTGGAATATGGCCCAAGAGTAGAGTCATGCAAGGGCCATTGTGAGTGCTTATAAGAAGACAAGAGTCTTGTTTCCTTACTTTCTTCAAAAACACGGAGTTGTTCTTGGAATGTACTTTCCTGGCCCTCCCAGTGTAGTGGATAGGATTGAGTTCACTTTAGATTATTCGTTACAACTAGCTATTGTTCCATATGTCTGTGCCTCAATGGAAAAACATATTCTGCCACGTGTGGCTTCCCCTTGTGATTGCATACAGCTTGGACTCATGAGAACCTTACTCAGGTGACTTTTTTATTGGATATAAATTGTTTGATGATTTGAATAAAGTTGGCTATTGCCTGAGAACTTAGTCTGACTTATTTCTAGTCTCCGTTCCCTCAGGTTTTCTACTGCCAACTAGAGTGATGAACAGACCTCCCATTCCCGTGAATTCATAGAATTAACACTGTTAAAATGACCATTTCACTAAAAACCACTTCCAGATTCAATGTAACCCCAATAAAAATCCCTACAACATTCTTCACAGAAATAGGAAAAAAAACTATCCTAAAAGTAATATGGCACTACAAAACCCCTAAAAAACCTAAACTAATCCTGAGCCAAAAGACCATACTGGGGAGGAATTGCCACTCCAGACATTAAGATATGTTACAGAGCCATAGTAATAAAAACAACATGGTAATGGCACAAAAACAGAAATGTAGACACAATGAAGGTTCACCTCTCTTCCTGTATCTTGTGTCTGCTTGGGACAAATTGAAGCTATGAGGAAATATAATTTCAGACCTTTAATATTTGACAAAGATGCCAAAGTATAAGCTGCAGAAGAAAGAGCATCTTCAACAAATGGTGCTGGGGAAATAAATGGATGTCCACACACAGAAGAGTGAAATTAGACCCATGTCTACCACCTGTGCAAAACCAAACCAAACCAAAAGCAAATTCCAAATGGATCAAAGACCAAAATGTGAAACCTGAAACAATGAAACGTCTGGAGAAACAAAACAAACAAAAAACAAAAATCAGGCAGTCCTAGAAAAGAACATAGGTAGTTCTGCACATGACAGATGCAGCAAAGGGAATTTATGAATAGGACTCCATTTGCCTGGAAATTGAGGCCAGTAATTGAAAACTGGGACCTCCTAAAACTAAAAGGCTTCTGTGCAGCCTTAAAAACAAACAAACAAACAAACAAACAGCCCATTGAATAAAGAATAAGCCCACAGAAAGGGGAAATTATGTAATTATATAATAATCTCCAAAAATTTTAATTAAAGGAGCCAAATTAAGGATAAAAACCAAAAAGTATTTAATCAATGTGGCCACCACTCTAAGGCTGTGGAGAAACTGACATAAAGCCCCCTGCACCACATGTATACAGTCTCCGTTTGCTTCAGGTATTCCAATTAAAGAATAGTTCTGCTTCTGCAAGGCTGGTCTCCGTTCCCTTTTATTCTCAAGTTACCTCCATCAATCCCAATCTAGCAGGCTTGGCGTGAGCTTTCTGTTGGTTGGTTTGTTTGGGTGGTTGGTTGGTCGGTTGGTTTTGGGATTTTTTTGTTTTTTTGGTTTTTTGTTTTTGTTTTTGTTTGTTTTGTTGGGTTTTTTTGTTGTTGTTTTGTTTGTTTTTGAGACAAAGTCTCATTCTATATTCCAGACTGTGCAGAAATTCTCTATGTAGCTCTGGGTTCAAACCCATGACTCTCTTCTTACACTTGTCCATGTCATGGAGCTACAGGCATGAACCACCTCACACAGCTGGTTTTCATTTCTGTGTGAGGGTTAGAAGTGAGAACATTCATTACTCTACACATTGCAACTGGGCTATTTTGGAAATTTAGCCCATAGCTGTCTTCTTTTCATCCTTGATTCTTGGAGTTCAGATAAACACTCTCAGTGTGGCCATGTGGAACCTTACTGTGGGTGACTCCGGTTTTAGTCTAACAAACTACTGACTCAACCCCAAAGAGATGGGGCTTTCCCCAACAATATCAATGTAGGAGAAGGAAATGGCCCACCCAGAGGGGGTTTGTCTCCCTGAAAGAGATTTCACACAATTCTGATGACTTCTCAGAACATTTTATAGAATAAGACTGAAGCTCAGTGGTGGGCCAGTGGTGGGCAGGATCACGCTTGGATCTGGGCGTCTTAGATGTGCATGTCCTTGGCCCCCATTTCAACTTTAATCTCACTCCAGGAACCCTAAAACAGAGTTGGGGAAGCCCCTGAATCCATTTGCTCCTCTTCTCAATATGGCCACATTACAAAAATCTCCTTCTTTCTGCCTTTTCTGTTTAAGTCTTTCCATTGACTTCCTGGGGATGAGTGGCCAAAGTCTACATGGCTTTGAACCCCAAGTTTGGAAACACTGGGGTAGTAGACTATGTACAGAGGACAGTTGAGCCTCACTGGTTGTAATACACACTTTTATAGGTCCCAATGCCTGTTTTGGAATTGTTCTCCAAAGCCAGTGGTATCATACAGATATGGACCAGCATGTGAGGTAGCTGTCTGCCTGATTCCCCACCACCATGCCCTGTGTCCCCATTGCTTTGACAGCGTGTTTGAAGGTTCCACCGGGGCAGATCAGCTAAGATGTCTTTGATTGAAGACTAGCCTTCCTGTGTTGGGTAAGGTCATTTCCCTTCCGAGTACACTGCTGGAGGAGGGATAGACACAGAGCAATGAAGCAGGAAGGAGATGCCTACCCAGCCAGCCAGTTCAGCCGAATCAACAATGACAATTAATGGGGTTGCAGATGTTGCAGCCAGATCACCACATCCACTGTTACTGCTTTGAAAAAGACCAGACATCAGTCATCAGCACTCAGTGAGGACACCCAGCTGTCTATTCCATGTGAGAATTAGTATTTCTTTGATGACAGGCTACAGGGAACCTTATAGTAGGCAGTGAGTTCCAGTCAGGAAATAGAGACTTCCTGAGTGCTTGCACCGCTCCAAAGTTGATGGTGAAAGAAAAAGATTTAAAAACTGAATAGCACGCTCCTCATTTCCTAGCCCACTCACAGAAAGAATCGAGTTCCTGAAGGCTTGTCTTCTACATCCAGGTAATCATTCCCTCCTACGTGAATTAGCTGAAAAGAAAAATGGAGGGGGCCAGTCAGTGGTGGCTCATGCCTTTAATCCCAGCACTTGGGAGGCAGAGGCAGGTGGATTTCTGAGTTCGAGGCCAGCCTGATCTACACAGTGAGTTCCAGGACATCCAGGGCTACATAGAGAAACCCTGTCTCGAAAAACCAAAAAAAAAAAAAAAAAAAAATGGAGGGGAAAATGGTGGGAAGCTTTCTTCTCTTGTGGTTTGAATTTAAATCTCCAGTGTAGGTTCACACTTTTGAACACTTGGACCCCAGCCAGTGGTGCTGCTCCCAGGGCGCAGCCTTGATAGAAGATGAATGTGCTGGGGACCAGCCTCAGATTAAAAAAAATATACCTAGTATTTGTATGTTTATTTGGGAATTTCACATCATGAACCCTGATCACACTTACTTCCCAGTCTTCCCAGGTCTGCCCCACCCAAGAGAAGGGAGGAGGAAGAAGAAGAGATGGAAGAAGAGTCCAGGTTCTATTGCCCATATACTCAGTAGAACATAGTCAAACTCCCAGTGGCCAGCCCCTTAAACTGAGTTCTTCCCCTCCCACCTCCACCCCCTCCAGAAGCATCAACTGTGAAGAACTACACTTGCATCCTTAACACATTTTTTTTTTTGAGACAGGGTTTCTCTGTATAGCTCTGGCTGTCCTGGAACTCATTCTGTAGACCATCCTGGCCTTGAACTCAGAAATCTGCCTGCCTCTGCATCCTAAACCCTGGGATTAAAGGCATATGCCACCACTGCCCAGAGTTAACACAATTTTTAAGAGTTCTGTTTTGATGGCTTTCTATCTAGGCTGTTACTTTTGGAAGACAAAAACCACTGGATCATCTCATTAGATACAAAAAAAGCCTTTTGACAAAAATCCAACACCCCTTCATAATAAAAGTCCTGGAAAGTAGGGATACAAGGAACATACCTCAAGGTGATTTACAGCCAGCCCACAGAAAGCATCAACCTAAATGGAGAGAAACTCAAAACAATTCCATCAAAATCAAGAACGAGACAAGGTTGTCCACTCTCTATATACCTATTCATTATAGTACTTGAGGTCTTAGCTCGAGCAGTAAGACAATTTCAGGAGATCAAAGAGATGCAAAAAGGAAGGAAAGAAGTCAGAGTATCTTTATTTGCAGATAGTATAATTTTACACATAAGTGACACTGTAAGACTCCACCATGAAACTCCTACAGCCGATAAACTTTCAGCAAAGTATTGAGATACAAAATTAATACACACAAATTAGAATCTCTCCTATATACAAATAACAAATAGACTGAGAAGGAAATCAGGGAAACAATATCTTTCACAATAGCCTCAAAAAATTATCTTGGGATAACTTGAATCAAGCAAGTAGAAGACTTGTATGATTAAAAAAACTTTAAGACACTGAATAAAGAAATTAAAGATATCAGAAGATAGAAAGATCTCGCATGCTCATGAATAGGTAGGATTAATATAGAAAAATGGCCATCATACCAAAAAAACTACAGATTCAAAGCAATCCCTATCAAAATTCCAACATAATCTTCACAGATCTTGAAAGAACAATTCTCAACTTTATATGGAAACACATAATAGCTAGGATAGCTAAAAGAATCCTGAATAATAAAAGAACTGCTGGAGGTATCACCATCCCCAACCTCAAACTATACTACAGAGCAACAGTAATGAAAACAGCATGGCATTGGCAGAAAAACAGATACATTTATCAATGGAATTGAACTGAAGTCCCAGACATAAACCTACACACACCTATAAATAAATACCTGGTTTTTAAAGTGAAAATCCAGAAATACACACTAGAAAAACAGACAGCATTTTCAACAGTGGTGCTAGCCAACCTGGATGTAGAAGAATATAAATAGATCCATATTTATCACCCTCAACAAAACGCAACTTCAAACATATCAAAGACCTTAACATAAGAACAGAAACACTGAATCTGATGGAAGAAAAAGTAAGAAATAGTCTTGAACTCATAGGCATGGGAGAAAACTCCCTGAACAGAACACAGATAGCACAGGCACTAAGACCAACAATTAATTAAGTGAGAATTCATGAAACTGAAAATCTTCTGTATGTCAAAAAGCACCATCATTCAGACAAAGTGGTAGATTACAAAATGGGAAAAAGATTTTACCAATTGCACAACCAACAATGCACCATTAATATCTAAAATTTAGGAAGAACTCCAAAAACTAAACATCAAGAAAATAAATTACCTAATTTTAAAATGGGGCACAGATTTAAATAGGAATTCTCAAAAAAAGGAAATATAAACAGCATAGAATAATTTAAAGAAGTGTTCAACCTCTTTAGTCTCCAGAAAAAGGCAAATCAAAACTACTATGAGATTTCATCCTATACCAGTCAGATTGGCCAAAATCAATAAAACAAATAACAGCTCATACTGTTGAGGATACAGGGTAAGGGGAACACACATCCATTGCTGGTGGAAGTGCAAAATTGTTCCTCTGTATGGAAATCAGTGTGGCAGTTTCTCAGGACACTGGGAATAAATCGAATTTAAGATCTAGCTATACCACTCTTGGGCATATATCCAAAGGATACTTTATCATGCTACAGAGACACTCGCTCAACCATATTCGCTTCTGCTCTATTCACAGTAGCCAGAAATTGGAAACAGACTAGATGTCTGTCAACAGTTGAGTAGATAAAAAAAAAAGGTACATTTACACAATAGTCTATTACTCAGCTGTTAAAAAAAAAATCATCCTGAGTGAGGTAACCCAGATCTAAACAGACAAATATAGTAGGTATTCACTAGTATGTGGTGTCAACTGTTCTGTCTTCAATAAGCAGGCTACATCCATATAACTACAGAGATTAGTTATAGAATAAGGGACTAGGGGAGAGGAATGGGTCTCCCTAGGAAGGGAAAACAGAACAGATAGTTATAAATGAATAGGGGTGGGGAACTAAAATGGGAGGAGCAAATGGGGAGGTAGAGAAGAAGTTAAAGAAGAGAATCCGGGGAAGGACACTTAAAACTAAGGGCCATTTGAAGGGTCATATGTAAGTCTAATACAATAGGAGCTTCCTAAAATATATACATATATAAAAGTGATCTAAGCGAAGTTGCCAAATACCAGGGGAGACAGAGCCACAACTGGGCATCTCTCATCACCAAATGAAAGCCTCCAGTTCCAGGAATGGGCTACATCCAATCCATTGTTGTTGGCTGAAGGGGACCCATGAGAACCCTGAAACAATCCACACTATTTCCGAGGCTATTGTTCTCCGTCCCCAAACTGACAGTGAGGCCCTATCGCTGAAGACAACTTACACAACTCATTGGACACAGTGAAGCCAAGCTGGCGCCTACCTAGAGCCTTCCTCCATGCTGACTAGTGTTCACGTGCTGCGAGGCTCTCTGCGTGCTACCAAAGGAGAAAAATAAACACCAACCACCGACAAACTTTGATCTACAGTGGTGACCTGCGTGCAAGATAAACTAGAGTGATGTCACAAAGCCTGTGGGAGTAACCAACCAATATCTAATGAGATGTAAGGCCTAATCCATAAGGTGGAACCCATCCTCAACACTGTGGAGGTGACCAAGAACCCGAGACTAGGTAGGCCAGGGAACTAGGGCAGTACCAAACACTACTGCTCTGCTGAAAGAAGAGAGCAATAAAATGACTCCGAATGGCATCCCGCTCTATTCATAGATCAGTGTCTTGCTCGGCTCTCTTAAGAGACGTATCCTCCTGCAGTGTATGGAAACAAGTACTAAGACCCAGAACTGGACCAAGCATAGAGAGTGAGGGACCTTGGAACACTCAAACCTGAAGGGTCCGTCAATTCCTTCCTCTCAGAGGTCAGAGAACCCTGTGGAGGGGGAGCAGAAAGATTGTGAGAACCAGAGGGGATGGAGGACATCAAGGAAGCAAGGCCTTCTGAACACAACAGGGCCAGCACACGTATGAACTCCCAGGTATGTGGGCAGCATGCACAGGGGCTGCACAGGGCTAAGCCCAATGGGGTCCCAGCATTAACAGGGAAGGCGGGCACAAGGCCCCATTCCTAACCCAGAAGCTATCTCCAGTTAATAACTTACAAATAAAAAGTGAGTTTTCTCCAACAGAGTTTCAGTGGGTGTACACAGATATGCTACTCTTAAGACCAGGCCCCACGCTCCGCAGACGGTCATCACAAAGGAGTCCAGTGGCATTTTTTGGAGACTCTTTGTCTCAGTAGCTTTGTTTTGTTTTTCAAATGTTACAAGTCCTTTTCATATATATTATGGTTTCCAGTTTTTTAATGGGAGTTCTGTGTGTGTAAATGTGTGTCTCCGTGCTCACTCGCTCACACGTGCGCGCGCACACACACACTTCTTGAACTTTCTCTTTGGCTTTTTTCTTCTGATTGTTTTGTCTTATTCTGGTTCGTTTTTATTTTTATCTAATTTTATTTTATTATTGTCTTTAAGATAGCTGTTCGTACCTTAATGACAGACATAAAGAAAGGATGTGAATGTGGGGGGTTGTGGGGGATAGAAAGACCCTGGGAAGGGTTGGGGAGGAGGAAGCATAATCAGAATATATCGGGCTTTTTTTTGTTGTTGTTGTTGTTTTTTGGTTTTTTGGGACAGGGTTTCTCTGTGTAGCCCTGGCTGTCCTGGAACTCACTCTGTAGACCAGGCTGGCCTCGAACTCAGAAATCCGCCTGCCTCTGCCTCCCAAGTGCTAGGATTAAAGGCGTGTGCCACCACCGCCCAGCAATATATCGATTTTTTTCCCCTTTTATTTCTTGTGCATTCATGTTTTGCCTGCATGTGTGTCTGTGTGAGGGTGTGGTCCCTTGGAGCTAGAACTATTGACAGTTGTGAGCTGCATGTGGTTTCTGGGAATTGAACCTGGGTCTGCTGGAAGAGGGAATTGAACCTGGGTCCGCAGGAAGACCAGCCAATGTTCTGAATCATTGAACCATCTCTCCAGACCAAATATATTGTGTTTCTTAAAAATCTATTTTCAGCAACAACAAAAAACACAAATGTAGGTGTATACACATATACTACTGGTGTATACAAATATATTTCTGTTAAGACTAGGCCCTAGCTCTGCAGATGGTCATCACAAATGAGTCCAGTGGCATTTTTGGAGACCCCCCCCCAAAAAAATGCAGTACTAGCAAGGAGGGGGCTACTTTGTCAGAGAATGTCGAATGTCCTGTGTTTAAGAGACGCATGCAGGGGAAGTGATACAATGTCTGCCTTATTTCTTAGTGTGCACAAGTGGACTGGTAAATGTGTCAAAATGTGTCACTCGACTATGGAGGTCAGAGGTCAACCTCTCTAAGGTCAACCTCCAGTGTCGTCCCTCGGGAGCTGTCCACCTTGTGTCTTTTTCATTTGATTTCTGTTTGTTTTTAATGTGTGTGTGTGTGTGTGTGTGTGTGTAAGTACAAGTGCATACACATGTAGAGGTCAGAGGTCAGCTTTTGGGGGGATTGCAGCTCATCGACCAAGTGGAAGCAGGGGTTGTCTTCTCTCTGCTCCTGTACTGTGCAGTTATGCTAGCTGGCCTGAGAGATTCTAGCTGATTCTTTTGTCTCTGCCTCCTGTCTCATGTAGAGCCCTGGGATTACAGATGTGTGCCACTGCATCTGGCTTTTCACTGTGGTTCCCAGAACTGAACTTTCATGGCTGGATTTCGTGTCTAGCATTTTTACCCACTGAGCCCTCTGTTTTTTTGAGACAAGGTCTCTCTTTGTCTGCTGGTGCTAAAAAAAAAAAAAAA
>NW_022196895.1:28254046-28275822 GCF_008632895.1 Mastomys coucha | reverse complement strand
AAAAAAAAAAAAGATTTTTTTGATGATGGGTGAGAGCCACAGTTATCTGTAGGTATAAGGATAAATACTTAGACTATAGTTGGGAATAAATAAATATTTTAAAGTTGGCAATAGTGGTACACACTTGTAACCGCAGATCTAGGCAGGTAGACAAGGTCCTTGGGGCTCACTGGCTGGTAGCCTAACTTAATCAGCAACTTCCAGGCTGATGAGAGACCTGACTCCCAAACTGAGGTGGACTGCGCCGGCTGTGGTGGCCCAATCCTTTAATTCTATTTATTGCTCAGGAAACCAAACAGATGTCTGTGGATTTGAGACCCGTGTGGTCTACATGGTGTGTTTCAAGACAGTCAGGGTTACAAAAAGAAGCAGAGGAGGAAAATAAACATCCCAAGACCTGCACAAGTTCAAGCCAAGCAAAGGCCTAGTACCAAGAAATAGAGTGAATGTAAAGCCCCGCCCCTTACCAAAAGGCAATTCGCAATTGACACCTGCTGGGAAAGAGAAAGTCAGTTTTCCCCAGTGGAATGCCACTGGGTGTATCAACCACAGGCCTGGGCAGATCCCGTGTGCAGGATTAGATAGCCAGCACAAAGGAACTTCATGTGGGTTCTTGTTGTTATTGGTTTAGAGACTTCTTGTTTTGTTAGGTTGTGTGTGTGTGCGTGCGTGTGTGAGTGTGTGTGTGTGTATGTTATTGATTTTTGTTTGTTTTGATTTTCTTGTGATTTTGTTTTGTTTGGGGGTGTTTGAGAGAGAATACGGAGGAACATGAAGGTTAGGTAAAGAGGAGAATCTGGAAGGGATTGAGGGAGGGAAAATATGATCAAAATATGCTATATAAAATAATGAAATAAAACATAAGAAAAAAACAAGAATAAATGGGGCTGGAGAAATGGTTTGCTCTTCCAGAAGATCCAGGTTCAATACCCAGCACCCACATGGCAGCTTGCAACTATCTAAAACTTCAGTTCTGGAGATCAGACACTCTCACACAGACATACTTGTAGGCAAAACACTAAAGCCCATAAAAATAAATAAATCTTTAAGGGAGGAAGGAAGGAAGGAGAGAGAGAGAGAGAGAAAGAGAGAGAGAGAGAGAGAACAAGTGAACACACTTGGGTTGTCCTCAAGGCATCTTGAGCCAGTCTCCTCTGCTTCCCAGCAGATACTAAACCCCTTTCAATAGCTTCGCGGCAGCATAAAAGCAAGACATCTAGGGCAGCTGAGGAGCAGCTCCATCTAGTGGTAGGATGGGAGTAATGGAGTAATGAGACAGTGCACACTCACCTCTCCCCTGCTCCGCCTGACCTGTCCTAGCTTTGCAGGCAGACAGTATGCAGTAAGTGCTCAATTAATAAATCTCTATTTTGGCTAATATCATGGGTTCAAACGAAGACCAAATCTATCTATCTATCTATCTATCTATCTATCTATCTATCTATCTATCTATCCCTAGTGACTCTCTCTGGGTTCTGTTGAGTATCCTTAAATAAGGCTGTGACCCAGTGTACCGTACTCAGGGAAGCTCTGAGTCGTTCTAGAAAGTAGTGAAACGTAAGAAGATTGTATGAATCTGATGTGAGATCAGCCCACGGGATCCCCAAGCTTCTGTATGAGTCTCAAGGAAGGGGTAGGAGGTCTGATTAGACAACTGTGCCCTGAATGTGGGACGTTTGGTTTCCCTGGGTCATCAGTACCAGCAATCACGGCAACTTTTTGCCAAACCTTGGAGCACTCTTGCAACGGCCTCCCCTGGGCAGAGTTATGAGAATGGTGTTTGCCCGGGGAACCCCATACTTCTGCACCCAGCCTTTGGAGCAGAGGGTGTTTCCTTTCTCCACCAAAACCTGAAACATCTTAGGTTGCTGTTTTCTTCTCTAACATCTCCTTTGGGGGAGGGCCTGGGAGATATCTCAGGTGGTAACTTACCCTGCAAACATGAGGACCTGAGTCTAATCCCCAGCAGCCACATAAAAAGCCAAGCACCTCAATACAAGCCTGTGATCCCAGAATTTGAGATAACAGAGACAGGCAAATCTTGAGAGCTTACCAGCCAACCCGTTATTAATTAAGGCTACCAATTTAGTAAGAGGCCTTCAAAGTAACATAGCAGAGAGCAATAGAGGAGGGCATCCAACATCCTGTTATACCTTCACAGGTATTGCACACCCATGTGTCTGCACATTCACATGCCTCTAACACACACACACACCACTGTATGAAATGTGTTCTGTCCATGTTTTCTGACATAGAAGTTAATTTTAAACATCCTGGGGTTCTCCTGAGGAGTGGGGGTGGGGTACCCTCTGACATTCCACGCCAACATTAGCCCTCTGTCATATCCACCCCAATCCCACTTATGATGTCTGTGACTCAGTGTGAGGGAACCAGGAAAGTTTGTGTGAGTGACATAGTAATGCTAGGCTTTCACTAAGCATGTAATTTAAATATCTGTGTGTGGGGATATTAGCATAACCTCCTAGCACACATCTGACATCTAAGTGCCCCACACTTCTGACATCAAAATGGTCCCCGGAGAGGACCCAGAGTGGGAGACCCCAGGTTACTGATGGTCAGCATGATCTCTCCAGAGACCCCTGATCCTAAGTTGCATCCCTAAACTACAAAGCTCTGCTGCATTTCCTCCTCCCCCTGCAGAAGCTGAGATAAAGCACACAGTGGGTCTTCTGAGTGTTTTTAATTGTGTAGGAACAACATCCTCACCAACCAGCGCCTGCATAAAACAAAACATTGGGGTGACTAAGACACTTCCTCCTCTGCTTGTTTCCCTGTGACATGCTGCTGAATCCTCGCACAGTGTGGTCCCCACCCCCACCCCCACCTCCATCCTCTAATCTGCCCTCTAAAGGTGGGGAGGGAGTGCTGTCTTCCATCTATACACTCCCTCAGGACACACTGGTGATGTGGGAAGAAAGAACGCAATGGAGAGGCCTGCTTATGAGGATACAGGCCCTCTCTAAAAGAAGGCTCCGCTCCGTTGGCACCCGTGTAGTGGACAGAGGCATGCAAATCCTTCTGTTATGAAACACCTAGAAAAGATAAATAAAGTTTTACTGTTTCAAATGCACAGATGTGTTCAAAGAAAAGGAAGAACCAAGGATCAAACATTCAGACAGTGTGTTAGGTTTGGGGTGTGTGTGTGTGTGTGTGTGTGTGTGTGTGTGTGTGTGCTTGCACACTGTACTTGTGTCTGTAGGTTTGTGTACATTTGGAGACTTGGGGACAACCTCAGCTGTCATTCAACAAGACACTGTCCATTTGGGTTTTTTTTTCTTTTGATCCCGGGTTTCTCACTGACCTGGATCTTTTCCAGTTGGGCAAGTCTGGCTATCTGAGTCCCAGGGGGTTGCTGGCTTCCGCCTCCCCAGCATTGGCTAGGATTATAAGCACACACCACCTCACGTGATTTTTTTTTTATATGGGTTCTGGAGATCAAATACAAGTCCTCACACATGCAGAGCTTTACTGACTGTCTTGCCAGCCCTCTCTGTCAGTTTTCTAGTAACATCTAACCATGACACACAACACATAAACATGACACAACATATAACCAGGACACACAACACAACACATAACTAGGACTCACAACACATAACCATGACACAACACATAACCATGACACAACACATAACCAGGACACACAACACACAACCATGACACATAACACACAACCATGACACACAACACATAACCAGGACACACAATATATAACCATGACACACAACACATAACAGGACACACAACACACAACCATGACACACAATACATAACCATGACACACAACACATAACCATGACACACAACACATAACAGGACATATAACACATAACCATGACACACAACACATAACCATGACACACAACACATAACCATGACACACAATACATAACCATGACACACAACACATAACAGGACATATAACACATAACCATGACATACAACACACAACCATATACATAACACAAAACCATGACACATAACCTCAAACTCAGCAGCTCAAGACAACCGAAGTTACTCACAGGTCTGAAAAGTGTGCCGTGCAATGTCTCTGGACTGTCTTTCCTAAGAAGGGACCTGTGTCCACGGTTCTTTCTGCTTCCAGAAGTCCCTCATATTCCTTCCAATATGGCTCTTCTGTCTTTCATTTTAAGGACTGGTGACACTACATCTCTGGGACACTTTTCTCTCCCACCTCCATGGACCTCTGAGACTGCAAGAGTCACATGCATAATAACCAGCAGTCATGGTTTAAGAGTACATATCCTGAATTAATATTACAGCATCTGTAAGCTTAATTCTCCTTTGTCATGGAATCTAGTATATTTGCTACAGAGCAGAGGGTAGCCGTTCTAAGGGGCAGGACCCCACCTGCCACGGAGAAGAAACTGAACGCTACCAATGAAGTAGGCTACGCGCTGCTTAGGGTTTTGGGATTTTGGCTTTTTTGTTGTTGTTGTTGTTGTTGTTGTTGTTGGTTGGTTGGTGTTTGTTAAGTTGACACAGACCAAGATTATCTGGGGAAGAAGAGGCATAACTGAGAAAATGACTCCATCAGATTGGCCTGTGTGCAGGTGAGGGGAGGGGCACTCTCTTGATTAATGCTTAAGGCTTATTGTAAATATAAAGGCTGTGAGTGTGTCTTTCATTCGGGAACTAATTGATTGAAGGTGGGGTAGCAACTGGCCTTAAACAGCACAAGAGCTGGGCAGCTGCCTACCCTCCAGGCTGTTAGGGGTAAGTGGTCCTGGCTTATATAAGAAAGTGGGCTAGGTAACTAAGAGAGCAAGGCAGTCAGCAGCATGTCTCCATAGAATGCTTCAGTTCCTGCCTCTAGGCTCCGCCCTGATTCCACCCACCACTAGGCACTCCTAGCAGTGATTTTTTTTCTTGATCACATCGTCTGAAGTAGGATCTAAATGTGGGTGGCGCTCTCCAGTGGCTGCCCAAATAAAAGGAGGTTGACGAGAGATGCGTTTGCCTGCTTGCCTTCCCTCTGGCAAGTTCTTCTCTTGTTGCATCATTCCTAACCTGAGATCAGAGCCCTCCTTCATCAACCTTCCAATGTGGACTGAAGACCAGTGGCTCTCCAGAGCCCTCCCAGGCCTTCAGTGCCAGATTGGGAGAGCGGAAGCACCCAGCCTCATGAACTGAACAGCTCCCAGAGACTCAGCCTCTGCAGCATACAGATGACTACTGCTGAATGATTGCAGAAACCAAACGAATGAAGCCACTTGTAATATATATTTATTCTGTCGATTTCGCTCTTCTAGACAACCCTCATGAACACACATAGAGTTGACATCAGAAGCATCGTGAAAATTTTCATATAGCAGCTCAGTATTTATAAACAGTGATAAATCAATAATAATAGATGAAATAAATTGCAAAGAATTTGAGGGGCAGGGCTAAGAGATAGTTAAGTAAATTAGCCCATGATGTGAAGAAGGTAAAATGATGGGAAAGGAATGCCAGGCAAATAAGACAAACTGGAACCACTGTTAAGGCCTAGGTAACTGGTGCCCATCTAGCCAGCCATTTTGTGCTGTTACTAATGTTATAAGGAAATTTTCTGATATGCTGTCACTGCCTTTACTAGAAGACTTTCTCTATGTCCAAGCTGATTACACATTCTATTATGTTCTGTGCTTTTGGAAATCAAGTCAGTTAGAACTGCTTAATATAGTTAGGCGCAATAAACCTGAACTAACCACCAACCACTTTCTGCACCTATGTATGAGATTTTATGGTTTTTTTGCTTTTAGAAGCTGCCTCTGGAATGGACCCCAGCATAAGAGAGACACCTACACCAATATAAGAAACTATTTGGAATAAGACTTCTGCTTTGTGTAGGGGTCGAGTAAAGATTAAGTTCCCAAGACCTCCCTAGGAACTGACATCCCACTTAGCACTTGCATGGATAACTGACATCCTGGTTGACAAGTTAAGACATGAATGTTAGGCAAGGCCAGTCCCCTGCAACAGTTGAATACTCCAACCAATGGAAGCAGGATAAGTGTACCATAAAGATGCATTCCTAAGGACAACCTCTATCTCTAAATCCTGATTGGTGAAATAGCCTGACACAGATGTTTGTGGATCTCAGGCTTAAAAGCTCTATAGGATTCTAGCTGGGCATCACAGCCAGCTCCTGAGTCTGGTCTGTGGCTCTGATCAATTAGTCCTGGGGCGTATGCTCAATAAACTATCCCTGTCTGACTGAGATCAGTGTGTGTGGTTTTTGAGGTGACTCCTGGACCCCAACAATCACCAAATTATTTTCAAACAGAGTGTTGGGGAGGTGAGGGGGGATTCTTATATGGCAAGCAGTTTATCCACTGAGCTCTCTCCCTGGTCCCTATAAGTGGAAACTTAAAAAAAAAAAAAAAAATAGACAACGCGCCCTGTGGTGGTTTGAAGGAATGTCCCCCACACACCAATGTGTTTGAATGCTTGGCCCATGAGGAGTGGCACTATTAGAATGTGTGGCCTTGTTGGAGGAAGTGTGTCTCCTAGGGATGGGCTTTGAGGCCTCCTGGTGCTCAAGCCCCTCCCAGTGCGGAACAGTCCTCTCCTGCCGCCTGAAGGTCAAGATGTAGAACTCTCAGCCCCTCCAGCTCTTCTATACAGAAAGCTCTTGGGTTAAAGGTGTGTGTGACGGCAGAACCACACCACAACTACTTGTTTCCAGTAAAGAGAAAGCCCTGGGGTTTCTGCCTGCACACTGCCATCTTTCTTGTCACCCTTATCACCGTGATGATAATGGACTGAACCTCTGAACCTGTAAGCCAGCTCCAACTTAATGTTGTGCTTTCTAAGAGTTGCCTTGGTCATGTTGTCCCTTCATAGTCATGAAACCCAAACTATGGCACACTCTTTAGTTTTGTTTTGTTTTGTTTTTTTCGAGACAGGATTTCTCTGTATAGCCCTGGCTGTCCTGGAACTCAACTTTGTAGACCAGGCTGGCCTCGAACTCAGAACTCCGCCTGTCTCTGCCTCCCAAGTGCTGGGATTAAAGGAAGGCGTGCGCCACCACTGCCCGGCTAAGGCACAACTCATTGGTTCCAGGTTGGTTGCATGACTAATACTTCTGCAGCTGGTGGGACTGGATTAGACCTTGCACATACTAGTCAGGGACTCCATTGTGTGGCAGGATATTTGATCACATTGTGAACCTTGAGATTGTGAACTGGGAAAAACTGGTTTCATGTTGTGGTATGGATCAGTCCTAGCACACACCTTTAACCAAAGAGCTTTCTGTACACAGGAGCTAAATAAGGTCAATGATAGTCAAGAGGCAGAGAAAGCACAGGGCTGCCCTTCCTACTCCACTGACACCCCAGAAGGAAAGAGCTGCTTCTCCATGCTGTGTTCAACTCAAAGATCCTTTCTGTGCCCTGGCTTTTATGTCTACTGCTTGTCAACTGGTCTGCCTCTTGACCTGTCATTGACTTTATTTAGTTAGCTCTTGCTACAGAAAGCTCTTGGGTTAAGGGGAGCCACACCACAAGGTTCTCCCAGTTCACAATCTTGGTGTTCACAAGGTGATCAAAAATTCTGCAACACAGTTAACCTCTAGTGGTTAAGTGGGAACTTTTAATATACAACACAAAACTCCCTAATCTGTAAGTATGTGATGTGGTTGATCCATCAGTTAGAGGATCTTTATAAGTGGACCTAGAATATCTTCTGAACTTAGCCCTGCAAAGGCACAGGCTTCTGAGTCAACTTCAGACTGATGTGGCATGATTAAGCTAATGGCCTATATCAGGGGAGACTGTCAAGGAGACATTGTGACTAGCTAACCTGAAAACAATAGAGACAATGGAGCATCCTGAAGCACAGGGAGAGACAGTGTGAATGGTCCAACAGCCAAATAATAACATCTTTGGAGTTCTGTCTCTTGGTCCCTACAAGTTCATCTCCTAGCTGGACTGCCCTGTGTCTTAAATTTTCAATGTGAGAGCCTGCCTCAAATAAAAGGTAGGAAACAGAAGTACCTCAGGACAGACACCCAAAATTGTTCAGTGACCTGGAAATGCATGCCAGACACATGTATACCTGTGTACACCTGTATCTACATGCAGCCCCACACATGATTATACACACACACATACATGTACACAGCCAAGGTGCATTGCCAGTTTCTTGAGAAGTTAAGATTGGGGACTCCGCTTAGGAAACCTCTAAGAAGACCCCGAGGGGGATTGATGGCTCTGAGACGCCTGACGAAACTTAAGAGGCTCTGGCTACCTCCAGGAAATTATCAGTCCACACCCCTCCTACGCCACAGCTCTTCCTTGCCTCTGGCTCAAACACTGGAAGCAGGGAGTCTGTCGTGGAGCAGTCCAGGGAATAGAGGAGAAAGTCAGGAAGTACAGGCGATGCCAGTGATCCCAAACTGCTCATGGGCTACCAGCCTCGGGCTGCTCTGAGCTGAGGGGAGGGGGTGATTGCAGCTCTCAGAGACATCGAGTACCAAATGAGATGGTGACTGGGAGTCACTGGAGAACATTTCCTTTTCCAGAAATGACTTAGGAAGTATTAGAAACTGCTCAAAGTTGAGGAGGAGGAGGAGGAGGGAGAGGAGGAGGAGGAGGAGTTGGGGGAGGGGGGATGTATAGACTAGAAATGGCCAGAAAACGTTGCAGTTTCTAGTGTGCTCCTTGGGCACTCTACCTGGCAATTAGTGATGTGGACCCAGTAGGATAACTTACGGAAATGTGAACGGGGTATTATAATCAAAAGCTCTGCAGTTAAAGCCAGGTCCGGTCACACTGTGCACAGTAATCAGCAGACCCATCACATTGTCCCACAATTCTCTCCATATCATTTCATGCCCAAAACTAGTTTACCTACCTCAATATATCTATAATGGATACATTAGTTACTTTTCTGTTGCCATGATAAAATATGACTAAAAGCAACTAAAGAATGGATTTTTGCTTACAGCTCCCGAGGGGTAAGAGCCCATAAATGGGGAAGAAGGCCTGGCAGCGGGCATCCAGGGCAGGAAGCTGACTGATCACATTTTACCACGTAGAAAGCAGACACAGTAAGCTAGCACTGGAGCAAATTTATAAACTCTCAACACCCCCTCCGACATATTTCCTTCAGCAAGGCTCCACCTCCTAAAAGCTTTGTAAACTCCTCAGGCAGAACCATCGATGGGCAAGCAGCTGCTCAAACACATGACTCCGTGGTGAGCCTTGCTGCTTCAAGCCAACACAACAGGTAACCTGTTGTGCCACTGCCTCCCCGTAACTCAAAACATGGCGGCTGTTAGGACAGACTGCGTACTCAACTCTATGTATTTACAGTATTCAGGCCGGGATTATTCTGTCGTCATAGTGAGTTAATTCATCATCATCACATTAGGTTAATGTTAAAATACATTAATACAAAAGCTGTGGAGTTATTTCCATTTTATAAATGGATTATATTGCAGAATAGAAAACAAAGACCCTGCCTCAAAATAATAATAATAATAATAATAATAATAATAATAATAATAATAATAATAAAAAGACACTTGACAATGACCTCTGACCTTCACATGAGTATGTGTGGGCACGCACACACACACACACACACACACACACACGTTCCAACCATTTTATTTGAACTAAGTAGATTCTGTTTAGAGAAATACAGACCTTCGTTAATCGGGATGGATCAAAACATCACTGTGCCAACCCAGAACTATCAAGAAGACACTGAGACCACGTAAAACTTAGTTTGGCTTTTATCTAAGTGGCTTAAATCCCACAGGGTTTGTGAACACAGCTAAAGACATGAGCTCTTGAAAGCTTTCCTTTCTGGCCTCCTCTTGTTTTAAGAATATCGTGTACTGCATTTTACGTATTTGTTCATGGGCTGTCTCAATAATTTGAAAAGTCTTCACTCGGGTCAGTCATTTGATCATTGTGACCTTTACATATGAACAACTCACATATATAACACAGCCATGGGCCTTTAAGCTCCAAGACGGAAAGGCATTGGTTCTGCTTAGAACCAAAATTATATTGCACCGTTAATAGAAGTTAGCAGCAATAGCTGCTGAAAGCAGAAGGTAAAATGCTTGAAAGAAAGCATACCTGGGCTGTAAATCTGGAAAGCAACATACCCAGGGCTGTAAATCCCAGTCAAGAACCCACGGCCCCCCAGTGAACCTACGACTGTAATTTTGCTAAATGGGCGTAGTATCAAACTGCTCTCAAAATTCTTCTCTCTTACCCATAAATTAGTGCAGCTCTCGACCCTCATCAGAGAAGTTCCACTGCATAATAATTGTGACACAACCTAGAGTTATCTGAGAGGATCAAACTTCAATTGAGAAAATGCCTCCATAAAATCCGGCTTGCAGGGCATTTCCTTAATTATCGATTGATGAGGGATGTTGTAGGTGGTGCCATAACTGTGCGCTGATGGTCTTGAGTTTTATAAGAAAGCTACCTGAGCAAACCATGGGGAGCAAGCAGATTGAAAGGTAAAAGGTTCCAGGTTGAAAAGGCAAAATGTGGGTTTGCCTGATGTGCACCCCAAAGGCCATGGGAGCTTCGAAGCATGGGGCTGGCATGGTAGTGACTTGCCAGTGGGAACCTACCTACCTAGCTGGGTGGAGAGATTTTGAAGTTCTGAGTCAGAGTCTCCACAAGACAAAAACAGGTCCGCCATTGCCCACCAGTGCATGGCCGGCCAGCCTCACGGGCAGAGAGTTGGCAGTGGTAGAGTGGGAAGCCTGCTGGTCATCAAGAGTTTTGTTTCTACCCGGTTGTTAGGTGTTGTGGCAGCTGACTGTGGGTTGGTGTGGCAGAGATCTGCCAAGGGAACTCTGGTGTTTCTGCCCAGAGAGACTGAAGAGTTGAGATCACCCAGCTGGAGGCATGAGGCCTGACTTGGTGGTTCGTTATTAATATTTCCCACAACAGGTGGTGGACCAACGTGTTGGGCAAGAATCCACTAGAAATTTAAGATTATTAGCCTGCAAGTTAGAGTTTTATTTTATTTTTTATTTTGTTAAGTGAGTGCTGAGACGAATCATGTGTACTCAAGTGTGGGAGTTGATACAAAGAAAGCAGCTCTGAGGTCCCCTGGTATGAGGAGCTGCAGGCTGCTCTGAGTTAGGAGAGAAAAAAAGAATGAAGCTGCCTACTTCTTAGGGTAGAGATGGATTGAACTGTGAATTTAAACTAGGATTATTTGCTTTTAGGATAGATCTATATATAGATTCTGTCCGAATCATGTGGGGAATTTCACTGGAGGTTTAGAACTAGGGTAGGGAAAATTAGTCACTACCTACCAGTAGAGGCAGTGATAATAATTGCCTGCTATGTACAGGTATTAATTATATTGTCTGTGGCTCCAGGTAGAGAGATCAACAGATAGATATTATGTGGGTATTAATAAAATATGTCTGTGGCTCCAGGCAGAGAGCTGAACAGGTAGATGGTATAACAAGATGACTGCTCTAGGCAGAGAGCCTAACAGTAAGATGGTATGAAGATAGTTTTATATGCCTCATAGGATACTCAAATTCCATCTAATGTGAGCTCCATGGCAATCTTGGGTTTTTATCCTGCCTGGCAAAATAGGTAAGACCTAATAATAGGCACATACAGTATTTTAGTTTACTTCATTTGTTTTGGATTGTTTTAATTTTCAAAATGGGTGTGATTTTGAGTTTTGTGGTTATATTATTCCTCGGGGAGAGAGGTCTAAATAAAGGGTTTCTGATTACTGGCTCAAGGGCATGCTGATTTGGGAAAAAGGTTTTGTCTTTGTGTTTTTAGAAAAGGTGTTTAGTGTCTATACACCTTTTAGAGTAATATGGATCAGATTTGATAGAGGTAGACCTCCAGAGAACTAGATTTTTAAAGAATCAATCAAACAAACAAACAAAAAAGTTATCTTGATGATACTATAACTTTGTTTTGAGATTTTTATATTACAGAATATACAGACTTGGTGAATTTCCTCGTCAGACATGCTGAGCTAACCTGCTTGAATTCCTGATGTCTTGAACTTTCAGCCAGATCCAGTCAAGACACAAACATCAGAGACTAAATCAATCTTTGGTGTGGCCTTCTTAAGGCCAACCAACTCTCCTGTTTTCCCCACCCTTCCCCCTCCCTCCCAAAACATCTCAACACCCATATTCAGCTTGAAGAAGTTATGAAGAGTCGTTGACCCAGCTTCCTGGGTTTTGGGGGCTGGAGGGGGTTATTATAGGCTGTCTTTCTAGGGAATGTAGAAGTGGTCATAACTGGAACAGGGAGGAACAGCTAGAATTGATTGCATAGCCATAATCTCATTTGGTAGAAATCTTTTTAATTGTGTCTAAGTTGAAGTCATAATTTCTTATTTTGGTACAGAATTTATTTTGATGCAAAATCAAAGTTTTCATTAGTATAAATTTATTCTATTGATACAAGAATTTTAAAAGTACAGGGCTTAGACCCAGTGCTTCTATGACTGTCATTATAAGCTGATCTGAGATATTTAAGCTTGTGAGTTAAAGGCCAAATAGCAATCTCATGGCTATGAGGTTATTGTTAGGGTGTTTTCAGATATTTTAATTAGAAATAGCTGAGAGTAGTTAATGAAGAACAGTCCAGATTACTTTACATAGTTGGTTTTCAAAAATGTCAGAAATCCACATAATGTGACATTTAATGCTATTTATTCACTTGTTGAGACAAGTCTGCTCCTAACAGCATTCCCGTTCTTGGATTCAAAGAAGAAATTGAGCATCAGTGGAGTTGCTCCAGTTGTGGTGAGACAGCCACTGGGCAAGAATTGCCTCATTTCATCTACAGACATAATAGTGTCCAGAAAAAGGACACAATTTACAGGTTAGGACAGCTTAGCTCTGCTGAGAAAGAATAGGCTAGTCCTTAGTTTCCTGCTTCTCTAGTCTGTCAGATGATCCTGAGCCAGAAAGCTGAAGAGAGATGGATGCTCCAACTTCCTGACTTACTGGGGCTGTATAGGTGGGCAGCTGTCACTACAGTTTGTCTCAGTTCTGGAAGCTGTGTTAGGCTTCCTATTTATTTTCAGTTAATGTTGGTCATTGTCAGGTTTCTGACGGGGTTGAAAGACTACTTATGGTCTCATAGTCAACCCAGGCTAATTACTTTGAGAGAACAGATTTGAGAGGATGATTTTCAGATGGCATTCTGTCTGAAGCCAGGATATAAGTCAGGTGTAAAATTATAAGTCTTTTAAGCTAGGAGAGATGAATGACAATGTTCTATCATAATGACAAAAATGATAGACTGGGTGTTAGGTCTATCTTATACTTTATAAATTACAAAATAGTATTAGTTGTGCTCAATTTATATTTTTTTAAAGATTTATTCATTATTATTATAAATGAGTACACTGTAGCTGTCTTCAGATACACTAGAAGAGGGCATCAGATCTCATTATGGGTGGTTGCAAGCTACCATGTGGTTGCTGGGATTTGAACTCACTACCTTCAGAAGAGCAATCGTTGCTCTTACCTGCTGAGCCATCTCACCAGCCCTGCTCAATTTATATTTTAAGAGAAAAGGTTATTTATTTATTTATTTATTTATTTATTTTATTAGAACAGAAAGGGGTGTGTGTGTTGTGGATAGACCTGGTGCCATTTGTATTTTGACGCTTTCTTGGGAGGGGGCTCCGGACAAGGAATGAGTTACATACTCAGGTACTTCTTGTGAACCAATCCCCTAATGAATGAAGGAGCCAATCACTGGGTGAGTAGGTGGGACTTCCAGGTTGGACAAAGGCAGAGAAGGAGTGACCGGCTTTTGGAACAGGGATAGCCTAAGGGCAAGATGTAGTCCCTAGTTTCCTGGTATCATGACAGATCTGCAAGGATTCACCACCAGAGGAAACAGATTTAATAAAGGCTTACAAGATTAGGTTTTAGTTGTTGCGCCTAGAGATTGAGTTATCATTGTTTCTGAGCTAAAAACAAACAAAAAAAATATTTAAGAA
Organism: Mastomys coucha; assembly: GCF_008632895.1. Taxonomy (NCBI): domain Eukaryota; kingdom Metazoa; phylum Chordata; class Mammalia; order Rodentia; family Muridae; genus Mastomys; species Mastomys coucha. The sequence continues at coordinate 28,261,815 of NW_022196895.1, read as the reverse complement.
ACACAAAAAGTGGGAGAAACATTTAGTTCCTCAGGGTACTCATTTGTCAGTGGTGTTGAAGATGAGCCCATGCAGCATTTCAGAGTCCTGTGTTCTCAGGAGGGGTGAGAAATTCCCTGCCTCACTGGGAGTCAGAAGTACCTAGAGACAATACTGATATTTTGATCACAACAGAGTCTTTGTTGTAATGCCTTTTTTTTTCTCTCTCTGTTTAGTTGATGGAATCATCTGTTTTTTGTTTTTAAATCCTTTGAGGAAAATGCTGTAACTAATTTTGAGTTTTAGTTATCAAAGTTAAAAGTCTTGGGGCTTGAGAGATAGCTCATGGGTTAAGAACACTGGCTGCTTTTCCAGAGAACCCAGGTTCAACTCCCAGCACTAACTGTTGGTAAGTCCAGGTCCAGGGGGTTTGGTGCCTTCTTCGAGTCTCTGCAAACACCAGGCACAGACGTGGTGCACAGACTTACAGGCAAAACACCCATAGACATAAAATAAAATAATTTTTTAAAAAGTTAAGTCTTTTATAATTCTATGTATTATTTCATAAATAAATTTCATAAACAGATTTAAATTTTTGTTCATTAAAACAAGTTTCTGAATTCGAGGCCAGGCTGCTCTACAGAGTGAGTTCCAGGATAGCCAGGGCTATATAGAGAAACCCTGTCTCGAAAAAAAAAAAAAGTTGTAAAAAGCCAAATATTAATTGTATCTCAGGGTAATGAATTAACCTTAACAATTTTATAACCTTTATATTATTTTGAACTTAGTTACAATATTCATTTTAAACAACTTTTTACAACATACTTTAATCTTAACATTATTATTGGTGTTATAAAATTTGGAGAACAATTTAATGAAATAATTTTACATGAAAACTCGGGAGACTACATCTAAAACCCCAAAAACATGTATCTTAGCTATCCAATACTTATAAACACAGGTACATTAATGGTTTATTTTCTTAACCAACTTTAAATTGATTGCTTGTTAAATATTTCACATCCTGCCCTCTAGTTCTTACCATCTTTTCACCTTCTCTTTTATAATGTCCCTGAATTTCAGGGAGGTGGTATGACATAGATATATATCATACATATATATGATATATATTACATATATGTGATATACCGTATATACACACACATATTATATTATAGTATGGCATAAATACTACACACAATATGATAAATAGTATATGTATTTAATAGATATAGTGTGGTATATATCATATACTATATACATACACACACACACACACACACACACACACACACACATATATATATATATTTACACATATATATGATAGATATCTCCCATTTGTAGGGGAGCACTCCACTGACACTTTCTCTCTGTACTTTGACCAGTTGTGAGTTTCTGCATTAACTATGATTAGTATGTATAATAACCTTCTCTGATGAGGGTCGAGAGCTACACTGATTTATGGGTAAGAGAGAGGAATTTTGAGAGCAGTTTGATATGAAGTCCATTTAGTACCCAGTGAGCTGGGTTCTCCCATATCAATCATTAATAAGGACAGTCCCTCACAGACATGCCCAATCTGAAGGAGGCAATTCTTCAGTTGAGGCGCCCTCTTCCCAAGTGACTTTTAATTTATAGCACATTGGTAAAAATTGGTTAAAACAAAACAAAACAAAACCTAGGACACTTCAATTATCAAACTGTACAGTTCTAACACAAAAAAACAACGAATCTTCTATCAGTGGAAGAGGATCAAGAGTCCAGAAGTAACCCTGGAGACCCACATCAACTCCTTTTTCAAATAAAAGGACCAATACAATCTAAATGAAGAATACCCCACACAAGTGGGACAGTTGGATATCCACACCTAAGAGCAAGATACAACCTTACCCCATCCATAACGATAATTAACTCAAGATCTGGATCGGAGATGTGGCACAGCGCTTACCTAACATGTCCAGAGCCTTAGGTTCAATGCCCAGCACTAAAAACAAACAAACGAGCAAAAACCTAACTCATGATTGATCAAAAGATCAAATGTAATACATAAGACTAGAAAACTCCTAAACCTGAAGACTGTGAGTTCAAGTTAGGCAACGCTTCTTAGAGAACCTGACTGCAGGAACAAGAGAAAGGGGCCCGAGGAGCTGCCAGGTCCAGCCTGAGCCTCAGAACTTATATATAAGGCTGGGCGTGGCCATGCACTTATAACCCCAGGGCTGGGTGCAGGGCAGAGGCAGGTGAATCCCCAGGGCTCTCCAGCTTACAGAGCTCACTAGCTTTCAGGTTCAGTGAGAGATCCTGTCTCAAAATAATAAAAGTGGAGTGACTGAGGAAAGACACGTGACGTCACCTTCTGGCTTGTGCATACGTGCACACGTCCACACAGGCACATTTACACACCTCGGCACAGAAACGACACAGAGGTGAGAACTCTTGCCGTCCTGCCTGGCGCCTGGCAGCTTTTGTAGTCCTCGGTGTTTGGCCGCACTGAACAGGAGCGGCACACAGCAGGAAGGGCAGCAAACAGCAGCCCTGTGTAAGGACACATTCTCGGGTCTCAGGGACTGTGTTAGTGGTTTTTCTCACTGCTGTGACAAAATACTTAATAAAAAACAAAGGCTTTACTTTGGCTGCCAGCTTATGGGTGCAGTCAGTAATGGTGGCAGGACCGGGAGGCGGCTGTCCACATTGCAGCCAGCCAGGGTCCAGGAACGCTGGTCGTCCGCTTTCTTCCTTTGCACTCAAGCCCTGATGATGGTCTCACTCCATGTGTGGCATCTGCCATGGGCCTAGATCTCACTCACTTTTTGCTGGCTTGGCCTTCCCTCCTGCCGTCGGCCTTTACTCTGTTGCTGGGGTTGCTCTCTTTGCTGCTATCTGAAGCGTTTCTTTTTATTTTTCCAGGCTCCCATCCCTAAGGAGCAGCAGTCTCCAGGGCCTTTCTGTATTTGGATCCAGACTAGGATCGCTAAAGCAGCAAGCCTCATGGACTGAGCGATCCAGTTCTCAGCCTCTCACAGGTAAAATACTAAAACCTCCCAGGTTGGTAACATTTCAAAGGAAGCTAATTTAGTAATACAGAGCCCAAATTCCATTTTTAAATAATAAAATAATAAAATATAAGCAAAACAAACATAAGGAAAAGAGCCAAAGAGAAGACAAGACCAGCTTGCTCACCCCAGGAGTCTCATAAAAAACAGAGGACCCACAGGGTAAAAAGTGAGAAAAAATATAAATTAAAAAATATATACAAAGATAAAATTTTAGAAAAGAGAGGAAATCCAGGCCTGATACAACATTATAAGACAAGGAAGCACAAAAGTGGCCACTGAGTTTGCTTCCTGTTGGCACCCACTGCGTGGAGCCTACCCTTAAGAGCAGTTTGTTTCCGCAGTGAGACTCCCTTGGGGAAAACTATATTTTCATTTACAAGTGCTCATCAGCTGGAGGTTGACTCCGTGTGAGGGATGGAAACATGCCTACTTCTCTACTCGAAGCTCCAGCGCCCCCCAAATTCCATTTTTTAATTCATTCAACAAATAAAGACAAATGTGGTATAATTAAGTGGTATAATTTTTATATACAGAAATGATCCATTCATAACAAGTCTGAATAAAAAACAACAGCAGCCCTTCTTTCCTTTTTAAACCTGGGACTCATGAAGGCAGTCAAAGCTGACTGGTTTCCAGCAGTCAGTCAACAGGTATTGATTAGATCAACAGGAAAAGACATAGTCTTGGCGAGAAACAATCATACGAGAAGTCTCTTTCTTCAACACTGATCCAGGCAGCCAGGCTTCAACTGAGTACAGGGTGGGTGTCACTTCCGGAAGCGTTTGAAAAGTGGGTGCACATGCTTGGTGGAGGCCTTGCTTCGGGAGGAGTGGTATTCCATATACACAGTGTCATCTGCCCCGGACAGAGAGCTCATGGTGCCAAAGCGCCGGGATGCCTGTGGGGAGAGGGAGAAGCCAGGCAAACTCAGTAGTGTGTGTGTGTGTGTGTGTGTGTGTGGTGTATAAATGTAAATTTACATGTGTGCTGCTAGGGATTGAACCAAGTGTCCTGCATATGCTAGGCCAGCACTCTACCACCAAGCTAATCCCAGCCATGCAATACACTGTTTTTAAACACTCTCAGGCTAGAGAGATGGCCTGGCTATTAGGAGCACTGGCTGTTCTCCCAGAGGACTCAGGTTCAATTCTCAGCACCTGCCTGGCAGCTCACAACTGTCTATTTACACCAGTTCCTGGGGGAGTCAACACTCTCATATATATATGAGAGACAAAATACCAATGCACACAAAATAAGTTAATTAATTTTTTTGGACTGCTGAGTTATATTTGCAACGCAGGCATAGCAAGCTGAGTTTGAGCCCCAGAGCCCACAAAAGGTCTAAGGAGAGAAAGCACTCCACCAAGTAGTCCTCTGACTTCCACAAACATGCCCCCTGACACGCACATGCTTACGCACACAGATACACAAGGTAAATCTTAAAGTAGCCTTCTGACCACTTCAGTGTCTTAGATATTGCAAAAATACCACCTCCCCGGACCCTCACAACAATTATAATCTTAACCTACAAAACAGGAAACCAAGGCACAAGAACTTGACTGGCGCCTACTCCAGCTCTTAAGAAAAATGGGACTAGAACATCACCCAGGCACTCTGAGGTAGCAGCCAGTACAAGGTCTCCCTTGATGACAACTGCTCAAGAGAACTTATTCTTTCTTCTGTGGTTCTGAGGTAAGAATCCAGGGCCTAGTACTACTGCACATGTGAGGCAGACATTTTGTCACCCATGCGAGGCAGACATTTTGTCACCGAATGATACCCTCAGCCCCTGCACAAACTCTTTCTTAAGAGTTATTAGGGGGCCTGGAGAAATGGCTCAGAGATTAAGAGCACTGACTGTTCTTCCAGAGGTCCTGAGTTCAATTCCCAACAATTACACGGTGGCTCACAACCGTCTGGAATGGGATCTGATGCCCTCTTCTGGTGTGTCTGAAGACAGCCACGGTGTACTCATGTACATAAAATAAATAAATAATTCTTTTTTTTAAAAAAACTTCTGAGGGTGGATTGGAGCCAGAGAGGTGGCTCGGCAGTGAAGAGCACTGACTGCCCTTCCAGAGGGCTGTGATTTGAATTCTGGCGGCTCATGACTGTCTACAACTCCAGTTCCAAGGATCTGAAGCATCCTTCTGGCCTGTGTGGGCACCAGGCACATGTGCGGTGCAGAGGCACACATGCAGGCAAAACACCCATACATATAAAATAAAAAAAACAATTAAAAAAAAGTTAGGGTGGGAGTCTCTTAAAATCTCCTAAGACTTGATACAAGGCTTTGAACCAATGAGAAACCCAGGAAACCCTGGCTTGACTTAGCTCCAAAGCCACGAGCAAGTTTTGAACATGTAAACTGGGCATAGCCAAGCCTGCTCCAAAGATGGATGTGGAGCTGGAGGAGCAAGGTGAACCCTTTAATGTCAGCCCTTGAGAGGCAGAGGCAGGTGGATCTGAGTTCCAAGGCAGCCAATTACATGGTAACACCTATCTCAAGCAAAACAAAATAAAGCCAAAAATGGGTACGAACAGCACCCACATAAGCCAGGAGACTGGCCCAGAGCAGTGTGCACCTGAACCAGACAGATGTCGAGAGAAACTGGCACCTGACTCATGCCAGGTCATAGTCTGATCTCAGAAGGCTAATCCAACAGCAACAAAGGTCACCTTGGCACCCCTGGACTAACATGCAGATGGCCTGACAAGAGAAAGGTCTTGGTTGGAGGGTACTGGCACCTGCCCAAGTGGCAACTGCTGTTTCCTTCCTGTCTTGTCCTAGCTAATGATCACCTTTCGGAAATTGGAATTCATGGAACACCTGATTCAATTTCTCTTCTATTCTTGAAGGGCCTGATGATCATAATCTCCTTATGATTCACTAATGTCACTACATGGTCATGCCTGGGGCATAGCAGACCATCGGTAAATACATGTGAAAAGCTGGGGCTTTTTGGAAACCTCTAGGGTTTTCAACATACTTATATTTTGAGTTCATCAACAGACTCATCTTGAAAACAGAGCTCTCTTACTGAGGAGGAAAGCCGGGGGAGTCAGCTAACCCCAGACCAACAGATAAAGCACCTACTAGCTCCAGAGCCTGTGGGGTTCTCATCCTGTACCCCAACATTAGCAGGCTGTCATTATGGATAGGCAGGACCCCAGTCACTGTCCCTGTGAGCCCCTCTGTCTTACAACACATTTACAAGAAACCCACACTAAAAGATAGTAGAATAGTTCAAAAAATTTCAGTTTTCCTCAATTCCTACTTGCTTGCATGCTCATGGGCATGTGTGTGTGTGTGTGTGTGTGTGTGTGTGTGTATGTGTGTACATGCGCGCACGTGTATGGCATGTCTGTATACATGTGCCCACATACAGTGGGTGTCCTACAGGAGAATCTCTCTTCGCTCACCTGGCCAGATCTAGAGCCAAACTCTCCAGCCACCACTTCCTCCTCTGCATCCAGGTCGGTGGCTGCCAGGACCTTCTGCAGGAGCTGCTGCTGCTCCTCTTTGGTGGAGAATGCCAGCTCCTCTTCCTCCATGCCAGCTAGCTTTGTGATTACCTACAAGAACAATGGTAAACAAAGCCTGTTGTTCTCACCTCCAAATCCTCACCGCACCTGCTCCTAGTCACCTCTTCCCACCTTCACCACCCTCACTGGTCCAGGCAGAGCCTGACTACTAGCTCTGGACAGAGATTAAGGACGTCTGAGTAAGCACACCAGAAGAGCAATCTGTGGGTTATAAAACAACTCCTCCTATCTCTGTAAGTGCACCATGGAGGGAAGGAAAACACGCAAAAGCATACACAGGAATTTCAACACACTACCTGGTATCTTGGGCTTCCAACAAGGAATACTTTATTCATACAAGAGATCAAGAATCTACTAAACAGGGGTTAGAGATGGCTCAGTAGATAAGAGTACTGGCTGCTCTTCCAGAGGTCCTGGATTCAATTCCCAGCACTCACATGGTGGTTCACAACCATCTGTAAGTTCATTTCCAGGGAATCCAGCATCCTCTTCTGGCCTCTGTGGGCACTAGGCACATGTATAGTACACAGACAAACATGCAAGCAAAACACCCACACACATAAAGTAAAAACTTAAAAGTAGTTTTAAGTTTAAAATTAGACCAGATTTTCTATCAGCAGCAAGATGTTCTAGTTTCCTTCCTGTTGCTGTGATAAAGGCAACTGTCAGCGAGGATGGGTTTATCTGACTTTTATGTCCAGACTGCACTCTACGACTGAGGGAAGTCAAGGCAGGAACGCAAGGTGGAAACCTAAGATAGGGCTGCTTGCTTTAACTCTGACTAAGAAACTCACTGTGAAGTTAAAGAAGCGTGCGTGGCAGGGTTGCCCTGATCCAGGCAACTAATGAAAACCTCACCAACCTTTAAAGAGGCCAAGGGAGAATGTAGCTGAACAATGGCTGTTCTGTCCTACTGTGTTAAAAGCACACAGACACGCACACCAGGCAGATACTGGTGTCTCCTTTTCTGTCCTACTGTGTTAAAAGCACACAGACACGCACATCAGGCAGATACTGGTACCTCCTTTTCTGTCCTACTGTGTTAAAAGCACACAGACACGCACACCAGGCAGATACTGGTGACTCCTTTTCTGTCCTACTGTGTTAAGAGCACACGGACACGCACATCAGGCAGATACTGGTACCTCCTTTTCTGTCCTACTGTGTTAAAAGCACACAGACACG
>NW_022196895.1:28230963-28253768 GCF_008632895.1 Mastomys coucha | reverse complement strand
GCACACAGACACGCACATCAGGCAGATACTGGTGTCTCCTTTTCTGTCCTACTGTGTTAAGAGCACACGGACACGCACATCAGGCAGATGCTGGTGTCTCCTTTTCTGTCCTACTGTGTTAAGAGCACACAGACACGCATACCAGGCAGATGCTGGTGTCTCCTTTTCTGTCCTACTGTGTTAAGAGCACACAGACACGCACATCAGGCAGATACTGGTGTCTCCTTTTCTGTCCTACTGTGTTAAGAGCACACAGACACACACATCAGGCAGATGCTGGTGTCTCCTTTTCTGTCCTACTGTGTTAAGAGCACACGGACACACACATCAGGCAGATACTGGTGTCTTCTTTCCTGTTTCTGAGATGCCAGCAGTGTTAAGTGCTGTAAGTCTGTAGCATCACATTGAAGTTGTGAGATCCTGAACACTCAGCATTCCTAAGGAACTGCCATCCATTCTAAAAGATATAATGTGTGTTTGTGGTCATACTCGGGGTAGCCTATTAGGTCAGGTGGAGCTACTCATCCGAACTTAAGCATGGCATTAAGGACATGTGATCTGGAATCAACGAAAGGCAAGCTGCTGGACACTCCTGTGAAAGACTTTCTTACACACACACACACACACACACACACACGTCTCTTCCACAATACATCCAATTGCAGTTCCCCCTTTAGCACCTCAGAACTGCCAGGCTAGCACAGTGTTATCCCAGCAATTTGCAGAGATAAAAGACCATGAAGCCTACCTGAATGTTGTCCCAGGCTGGTGCCTCCACCTCTGTCATAGCCCAACCAAAGGTAAATGAATACATACCTTAAAACTGTAACCTTGATCCACTAAGAATCTCTGTCGCTTGGTAGAATAAGCCATTTCCTGTGTGTCCTGGGACACCAGGGAGTAGAAAAACGCATTGTACTCCTCTGCAACCATCCCTGTAGGAAAACAGGAGAAAAGACAAGAAAATCCACACTGGCCCAACTTACCAGGACCCCAGCGAGAAGCAAGATCTTCACCCAATGTGTAATCACCCTGACTGCATGGGGGTCACCAAATTTACTGTCCTATCTATGAGTCAAAAAAAGGGCTGAGGATCCTGCTGGGTAGTATGGGACTTGCCCTAGTACGCACCAAGAGGATCTGGGTTGATCCCCAGCATCACAAACATAAAAACAAACACACTTAAAAAGAAACAAAGAGGACACGCAAGATGGCGGAGTGGATACTGACATATGCTGCTAAGCCTGGTGACCTGAGTTTGATCCTGGGGACCTGTTAAAAGAGTGATCAAAGGCTGCAGTGATTAGTCTGCAGAGGGAAGCAGACACATAAACTCCTTTCAGGAATGAGGGTATAATGAGAGCCACAAAGCCATGACTGGGTCTGGAGGAGGAAGGAAGAGCATTCAGACAGAAAGGCTCCAATCTATGCTGACAGAAACATGAGACCTTAGAGGGAAGATGCAGCCTCCCTTAAAGCCTGGAAAAGTAGTTCTATGAAGAGTGGGAATCAGACAGCTGTCATGGAGAGGATTGGCAGTGTGAAGGCCAGGAGCCTTTTCAGAGTAGTGTTCATCTCCAGACTTGATTCTTCTTTAATGAGTGTATCTGCTTGTCAGTGTGAGTTTGTGCTGTGTGTACCTTCCGATCCAGTGCAGCTGAAGTTACTGGTAAAAACTGTCATTAAGGCTACCATGAAGAACATGGATCCCTGTGGCATGAGAAGGAATAAAGACCTCCCACCAAGGCCTCCCTAACTCTGTGGCAGAGCAAACTGCAACTGGACACAGCAGCAGCTTACTGCAGTGTTGTGAGCTATGCGCTGAGCGGCTGTGGTGGGCAGGCCCAGCTTGTGGCAGGCAGCAGAGGAAAGGCAGTTACCTTTCTTGGCTCTGAGTACCCGCCCCAGTCTCTGGGCTTCCTGCCGTCTGGAGCCACCGTGGGAAGAGATCTGAATAAGGACATTTGCTTCTGGAAGATCAAAGGATGTGTCACCAACCTATAGAAAAAAAGTAGCTATGAGTTTGGGAGTTTTTATTTAGAAACCAGGAAGAACAACAACAACAAATCAACTAATCCAGAATTTAAAATTTCAAATTTCTGTAGCTCTAGGATAGGATTAGGGCTTCAGGCATGTTCTCTCATGTGCTCTTGCTCTAAGCTACCGTCCCATCCGTGCTTTAGCTCTGGAGATCTTCTTCCCCTTAGCAAGGCCCTGCCACTGCAGGACACAGTGGACCTCAGAATGGCCTCTGCAGAACCCAGCCTCAACTTGTTTTCCTTTTTGTTACAGAAATAGATCTGAATAAAAACCCATCTTACTTGATGCCCACTGAGAAGTGCAGCAGCACAGGTGGGACGGTGCATGCAAAGCACGGCACTGCCACAAAGACCCTCCCTGAGGGCCAGCTCCTCCCTGAAAGCCAGTTCCTCCCTGAGGGCCAGCTCCTCCCCGAGGGCCAGCTCCTCCCTGAGAGCCAGCTCCTCAGCTTGCGTCTCAGCTACAGAGGTGCCCAGCACAAAGACATTTCTCTCCATGTCTACTTTCCCAGCCATAACTACCAGACATGGGGATACTCAGGGACACAAGTGAGAGCCTCACCCCAATACACCACCTGCTGGGACCCCACAGAGGGTGGGGTGCCTCACCCTCTCAGAGTTCCATCTCACTTCCACTTCCACTCGCAGATTGGCAATCCACCCACCCTACCCTCACTCCCACCCCATAGCTTGGCCTGCCTCTCAGGAGACCTGCTCTAACCCAAGACACACAGCTCCACCTGCCTCCTGGGACACCCAGGACAGCCAACACCAGAGACAATCAGATGGCAAAAGACAAATGCACGAACATAATCTACAGAGGACAATGCAACATGACACCTTCAGATCCCAGCTCTCGTACTACAGCAAGCCTTGGATATCCTAGGCTTGGATATCTACACCTGAAGAGCAAGATTGTGACCTTAAATCCCATCTCATGAAGATGATAGAGACCTTTAAAGCAGATGTAAATAATTCCCTTAAAGAAATACAGGAAAACACAACCAACAGATGAAGGAATCGAACAAACAGTGCAAGAACTAAAAATGGAAATAGAAACAATAAAGAAAACATAAATGGAGGCAAACCTGGAGATGAAAAACCTAGGAAAGAGATCAGGAGCTACAGACACAAGCATCACCAACAGAATACAAGAGATATGAGAGAATCTTAGATGCAGAAAATACCATAGAAGAAACTGATACATCAGTCAAGAGAATGCCAAGTGTAAAATGTTCTTAACCCAAAACATCCAGGAAATTCAGGACACAATGAAAAGGCCAAACCTAATAATAATAGGAATAGAAGAGGGTGAAGAGTCCTAGTTCAAAGGGGCAGAAAACATCTTCAACAAAACCTTAGAAGAAAACTTCCCTAACTTAAAGAAAGAGGTGGCCACAAATATACAAGCCTACAGAACACCAAATAGACTGAGCCAGAAAAGAAAATCCTCCTACCACATGATAATCGAAACACTAAATGCACAGAAGAAAGAAAGAATATTAAAAGCTGTAAGGGGGAAAGGCCAAGTAACATATAAAGGCAGACCTATCAGAATTACACTTGACTTCCCAACAGAGACTCTGAAAACCAGATAGATCCCAGACAAATGTCTTGCAGACCCTAAAAGACTACAAATGCCACCCCAGACTAATATACCCAGGAAAACTCTCAATCACCATAGATGGAAAAATCAGGATAGTCCGTGACAAAACCAAATTTACACAATGTCTACTAATCCATCCTTACAGAGGATACTAGAAGAAAAACCCCAACACAAGGAGGGTAACTATACACAATAAAACATAATTAATCATCTCACAACAAACCCAAAAGAAGAGAATCACACACACATTACCACCATCAACAGCAAAATAACAGGAATTAACAATCATTAGTCATTAATATCTCTCAACATCAATGAATTCAATACACCAATAAAAGGACAAAGGCTAACAAACTGGATACATAAACAGGATCCATCATTCTGCTGCATACAAGAAATACACTTCAGCAACAAAGACAGACACTACTTCAGAGTAAAGGGCTGGAAAAAGGTCTTCCAAACAAACGGTCCCAAGAAACAAGCTGGAGTAGCCATTCTAATATCCAATAAAATATACTTTCAACCAAAGATAATCAAAAGAGATGGGGAGGCTTCCTCATACTCATCAAAGGAAAAACCAATCAAGATGAAGTCTCAATTCTGAGCATCTATGCCTTAAATGCCAGGGTACCTACACTTGAAAAAGAGACTTTACTGGTGGCAGAGATGTCATGTTCAAGCTGGGCCTACCCACGGCCATTGTGGCACTGGCTGCCCACCATCAAGGGACATCAGGGCCTGGGACCAAAGCTTCCCAAATGCCCAGCATCTCCAGCTCCAAAAAGGAAGCCTCATCCAATATCTGCTTTTGCCAGAGCAAAAAACACACGTAGTGTCTTCTGTAAAGGAAATAAAATTTAAATCCCTATATTCCAGGGAATGGTGGCACAAACCTGAGAAGCAGAAAGCCCTTACAGTTAATCTGCTAAGCACAAGTACCCTAAGTTATCTCTCACATGACCCAGACCCACACAAGAAGGCCTTCAGCAGAATGAGCCACCACCCCCGAAGAAGAGCGAGGCACTGCTCCACCAGCATGCACCACATACCTTGGAGATGAAGATGGTGTTGATTTTAGGGTTGTGTTTGAAGTTCTGGAGAATCTGCATCCTTTCTCCCTGTGATGTGGGCCCATAGATATAAGGTCTAGAGAAGAGCAGGGAGTTTTAGAAACGACAAAGAATCACACATGCGCAATTAGAAACTGCTTTTGCTACAAAGCACTGACTTCTCACCTGGGCCTCAAGGTCACTAACGCACGGTGCAAGCTTGGCATCTTTGCCTAAGTTTGTGTCTGTGTCCTTTCCTTGAGGATAGACTCCTGCTTGACTCTGGTTTGAACGAAAATGGCCCCACAGGTACATATGTTTGAATCCTTGGTCCCCAGTTGGTGAAATTGTTTGAGAAGAATTGGGAAATGTGTCCTTGTCAGAGGAGATGTGTCACTAGGCAAGCTCTGAGGAAATGTGTCCTTGTCAGAGGAGATGTGTCACTAGGCAAGCTCTGAGGAAATGTGTCCTTGTCAGAGGTGTGTCACTAAGGCAGGCTCTGAGGCTTCAGAAGACTCCTCCTGTTCCAGAGCTTGCTTTTACTCACTCGTTCATTCGTTCTTTCTCCCTCCCTCCCTCCCTATCCATGCCTCCTACTTGAGGACCAAGATGTGAGCTCTCAGCTGTTCCAGCTGCCATGCCTTTGGCTCCACCATCATGAATGCTACCTCTCTGAAACCATTAGCCCAAATTAAACACTCCTTTTTATAAGTCACAGTATCTTATCACAGCAAAAGAAAAGTAACTAAGACAACATGACAGTAACTCAGGATATCTGCACACCTGACCTGTCTCATCCCTAGCTAAGGATGAACTTGTCCAGCCTTGATCTGATTGTTTTTGTTTTATCTTATTATATTTTATTGTCATGTTTGATTATTATTGCTCAGAAGCCTGTTCTTTTCTAATGACAGACAGAAAGGGAGTGATCTGGAGGGGAAGGGAGATAGGGTGAGACTGGGAACGGCAAAGGGAGGTGAAACTGCAGTCAAGATATACTGTATGAGAGAAGAATCTATTCTCTATAAATACAAAAGAAATCTCAAAAACGAAAACCAAATGACTACCACCAAAAGGAGGAAAGCACCAAGTGCTTCTGTCCTGTCCCTGTCCCCTTGTGTGCTTCTGTCCTGTCCCTGTCCCCCTGTGTGCCTCTGTCCTGTCCCTGTCCCCTTGTGTGCTTCTGTCCTGTCCCTGTCCCCTTGTGTGCTTCTGTCCTGTACCTGTCACCTTGTGTTCAAGGAGAGCAAAGCCTTGAGCAGAACAAACAACCCACACACCATATGAGGACACAATATGAAGTCTGCCATAGAAGACTACATACATCCTAGAGCTGGTCAGCTTGTAGGAGCCAGACATGCCAGCTACAACAACTCATCAGATCACCTTGTAGAATACACCCAAACTATTATAAGAATGATGGAGCAGACCTTGGCCAGAACAACTTAATTACGCATACCTCCTGGCCCTAGTGCACCCTGTTTCTCTTATCAAAGCATACTGATTAAATAAGTTCGTCTCTCCACCACATTCCTCACCTGTCAGGGCTACTGAAGTCTGGCCTTCTGCCCTAAATGCCCAGTTGCTGAAGTACCCAAGGAAGCCCTGCCATGTCAGGAATATCAGAAGAGCCATAACACTGAATGCTACAGACCTCTTCCTCTCACCAGCCCCAAGCCTTCTGATTCTTCCCTCCTCTGAGTCTGGGCCCAGGCACACCTCTCTTCAAAATTCCTTCTTTTGTTTCTTTTCTTCTGGGATTTTTGGGTTGGTTTGGTTGTGTTTTGCTTTGTTTTAAGGTAGTTCTTCATAGGCACCACAGGCTGGCCTGGAAATTACAATGTAGCCAGGCTAGCCTCCCACTCAGATTCTCTCTCCTGACTTCTTGGTACCAAAATTACCGGAGAGGAGAGCATCTTGAGTCTTGGCACTTACTGTTTCTCAGCCTTGCTTTTCCTGCTTCAATGCCTGTAGCTCTAGGCAGAATCCTTGATTTCACAAAGACAGCATCCAAGACACACTGCTGCAACCCATCTACAGGCTGACTGCCACTGGAATGACACTTGAAGGCACCCCTTCACCAGCCTTGCTGCTTCCCAGCCTTAACACTCAGTTCAACATCCTCTCTTTTGTTTTCAGCTTTCCACCGGAGGGCAAAGGCTATCTGATAACCTTGCTGCCCACTTTCCCATACAGCTGGGAGCCATTCCTTTGCTTTCTGTCTGAGAACACTAGTGGCCTGTTTCTGTGGCTCCTTAGTGACAATAATGATAACTAGGAAAAGTACTGGGTACTCTGGATCACCACTAAGCTGGATACTTCATAAAAAAATGTAAAAGGCAGACTGCAGTTTACATCCCTCAACTGAAGACCAGGAGCCCAGAGTAGCATCCAAAGCCCAGGCCACAGCCCACTGCTGCTTCTGTTCTGTGCAGCATTACCACTGCAGTGTACCCCTCAGCATGCCTGCAATCAAGTTTCTTATACGTGGGGAGGCTGCGGCAGCTGTGCACTCAGACAGGTGGTCTTTGGTCAGCCCAGATATCAGCAGCCTGTCTCTGGCACCATGAGAAGCCAGGACCCTGTAGACCGCTATCATTTTCAATACAACATGCTGGGAAAATGTCTGGGAAGCCACACGTATCGGAATAGGCTTTAGGAGTTGCTTTGGCAATTGCTCTATGATCTGGAAAGCTGCCCATACAGTTACAGGCCCTTGGATTCTGAGGCTTCTCCTATATAAGAAATGGAACAGAAGGGTGCCAACTCTCCATGACGAGAACCTGTCATTTGGAGAACACATAAGGCACCAGGCCCAAGCACTCTCTGTGATAAGTGCTGTGGGTTACTGTGACTAGGAGGCAGAGGAGGTTGAGCGTAGCAAACCCCTTCTTCCTGAGGTCACACAGCTGGGAATGTGACCTGTCAGACTCCCTTGTTCTCTCTGCTACACAGCTCATCCCCTTCCCGCACTGCACTACAGTAAAGCACAGTCCTTACTATGACGATGGGAAGAACAAGACACCCGGAGGGAGATTCTCTGCCATCTACCAGGGCTTCTACCTCAGTTAGAATGAAGCCAGGCCCAGAGTCCACAGGATTCCTTCAAATGTAAGAAAATAAAGCATGCTGGGAAGAAGGGGGATGGGGCGATACGAGAGGGGAACTGTAGAGGGAAGGCAGGTTCAGGAGGAAATAGGTAACAGGGGACACAGAGAATTCAAAGATGGCAAACTTTCCCTTCTTCAAACCTGCCAGATCACGTGTCCCAACAAAATACAATTTGAGACCAGGGAACGGAGGCTCCAATGCAAGAAAGTGGCTGGGGAGATTTACCATAAGAGGGTGTCCCAGAGAGCTCCCTGATGGCAGGAGGACATCTCTAATCCTAGTTAGGCAGAGGAGAACCAGAAAATGATGTGCACAAATCCAACAGGGAAAGAACGGAACTGGGGTTCCCCTGACACCACTGAGAGAATCGATGCTTACAAGACTGAGACTGGAGAGTTAATATACAGGAAACCAAAGCAAGGGAAAGTTCCAGGAGAACCGAAATATATTCATAAAGGAAAATGTAATCACAGTATACTATAAAACTGTCTGGACAACAAGAGCACCATCAGAACCATGTAACATTATTAGCTAACCCGCAGAGCAGAATGCTATCTCATGAGGAGGGAGGAGTGGTGAGTGCTAAGTGAGAAAGCAAGGCCTCAGCTCCCACAGTAGGGAGCTAACAGGCTTTCTACAGTGACCATCCAAAAACTTCCACAAAGCTACCACTTAGAAAGTAAAAAGTAAACAGAAACAAGTTCAAAGTGGCTCATTCCAGAACCAGGTAGGCAAAAAACCAGGAAGCTGCTCACCGTCACAACAGACTATGTTCCTGAAACATGAGCCCAACCTTCCCTTATGCTCCTTCTGCCATTCAACCTTCCCTTATGCTCCTTCTGCCACTCAACCTTCCCTTATGCTCCTTCTGCCACTCAACCTTCCCTTATGCTCCTTCTGCCAGGCATTTGGTCAGTGATGAGAAAAGCAAGCACACCTGACACTAGCCTCTCCACCTCCACCCACTTCCCCTGGACCACCCACCGGCCTGGCCTCAACTCCATCCCTGTTCTCACTTAACCTGAGACATTGACTGAGTGGCTTTTGAGTCCAGTTCAGGGTGGGCAGGCTCCTCTCTTCTACATCTTCTAGCATCTGACCCTGACTCTATGCTTCTCTGCCTTGAAAGTTACTGGGATGAGGAACAGAGACCGTTATAGTCCAGGGAGTTTTTGAGAGTGCACAGAGATAGGCACTTGGCATACTTGATGGAAAGGGATCAGGAGGCACCACTTACTTGTTCAGTCGAATGGCATATTCCTTCAAAGCGAATACATTGTCAGCAAAGACAATAATCTTGTCATTCCTCCTTTCATGAAACTTGATTAGAAACTGGCAGGCTCTGAATTTGTTGGGATTCATGGTGTACAACAAGATCCGTTTCTTTGTTTTGATTGCCACATACTCTCGGTAGAACTCAGGAGACATCGGGCACCAAACCTGAGATGCAGTAAGAATAAAGAATAGGGATCACTTTACAAAACAAAACATCACACCATTAAGGACTTTTGATGCTCTTTCATTTAGCAGAATTATCAGCTTAGGAAAAAAAAAAAAAATTCAGGTGCCAGTGGAATGGCTCAACAAGCAGAGGTGCTTATGTCTGCAAAAGGCCTATTGATCCAAGTCTGATCCTTGGACTCCACAAATTAGTAAAAGAATTCCAGGGACTTTCCTCTCCCTTCACAGGCACACACAGGAATAAGGCAAGAGAAGGAAATAAAAGAAACACAATGTCCTACTAAGAAAAGAAGACAAACTATCCTTATTACATATAAGGGATCCCAAAATTCTACCAGAAAACTTCTTCAGCAAAGAGACAGGATACAGAATCAGCTTGCAAAAATCAACAGCTGTTCTGCACACCACAAACATACAGAGAAAGAGACCATGGACAGACACACTTCCATTCAGCACAGCTTCAAAGAAAACAAAGTACCTAGGAATAAACCTCACAGGGAGGTGACAGAGCTGCACAATGAGGGCTCTAAGTCCCAAAGGGTGAAGTTGAGGAGGACAGTGGAAACAGAAAGACCATCCTGTGCTCATGAGCTGTGACATTGTAAAAACGGCCATTTCTACCAAAAGCAATGAACAGTCAATGTAATCCCAATTAAATTCCCCACATTTCTTTAGAAAAGGATATCCTATAGAAAAGGATATTCATATAGAACCAGAAAAGACCCCAGATAGTCCAAGGAATCCTGAGCAAAAAGAGCAGTGCTGAAGAACCCACCATCCCAGACTTGAAGACATATCACAGCCGTAGTAATAAAGACAATAAGGTACTGGCACTGAAACAGACATGCAGACCAATGTAACAACACCAAAGGTGAGCAGGCACAGCTACAGCCATCTCACATTGGATGAAGATACCAAAAACATGCCAGAGGAAAAATAACAGCTTCAACAAACAGTGCTAGGGAAACAGATGTCCACATGCAGCCGAATGAAATTAGACCTGTATCTACCACCTAGCATGGAACTTAACCCCAAATGGACCAAAGGCCTAAGCATGAAACCTGAAACACAGGCAGCGCAGCACAGGACAGTGGGTAGGAAAGGACTTTCTGAATAGGATTCCATTTGCCTAAACCTTAGGTCCAACAACTGACAAGTGGGTCTTCATAAACTGAAGAGATGTAACCAGCTAAGAACTAGCAGCTACGTGAGGAGAGAGCCTGCAGCGTGGGAGAGGATCTTTGAAAGCTACATGTGACAGAGTTACTATCCAGAATTGTATAAAAACCTCAAAAAGAGGCCATAAAGTTTAGAGGGAGAAGCATGGAGTAGAGGGATTAGAAGGCTTCGGGGGAGAAGAGGGAAGAAAAGAATGATATAATTATATTTTAATTAAAAATAAAATAGTGGCTGGAGAGATGGCTCAGCAGTTAAGACCACTTACTGCTTTTTCAGAGCATCCACATGGCACTTCACAACTGTCTACCTTCAGTCCCAGGGAATCCAATGTTCTCTTTTGGCCTCCAAGGGTACTGCATGCATGTGATATACAGACACACATACAGACAACTACTCATACAAACAGAATAGTTTAAAAATGAAAAATTAATATTCCATACTGAACTGGAACTAACTTAACAATGATTTTTTTTTAAATGCAGTCCTATCCAGGTAATTCTTTTCATCTAGCTGCTAGTGTGAGAAACCAGCAACCCCTTCACTTAGACCACACCACCACACACAAACCAGTACTGCTCCAGTACTCCTTTTCTTGGAGGGCTAGCAGCACATCAGACTCTCTGGGATGTGCAAAGTCCTCTCCTACTATGTTCCCATGCATGCAGCATCTATGTTCCCATGTACGCAGCGACTATGTTCCCATGCATGCAGCGACTATATTCCCATTCATGCAGCGTCTATGTTCCCAAGTATGCAGTGTCTATGTTCCCATGCATGCAGCGTCTATGTTCCCAAGCATGCAGCGTCTATGTTCCCAAGCATGCAGCGTCTATGTTCCCATGCATGCAGCGTCTATGTTCCCATGCATGCAGCGTCTATGTTCCCATGCATGCAGCGTCTATGTTCTCATGCATGCAGCATCTATGTTCCCATGCATGCAGCATCTATGTTCCCATGCATGCAGCATCTATGTTCCCAGGGAGCATCCTGGTGCTAGGGGCTCTCATTCCTCCCTGTTTCCTGGGAATCCTCACCCACAAATTCTACTCTAATAAATGTGTCTGTTAATTGGTTTGTGTGTGTGCAGGAGATGAACCCAGAGTCTCTCTTGCACATGGTAGGCAAGAGTTTTGTCACTAAACAAGTAACAAAATACTTAAAAAAACACTTTAAATATAAGATTAAATATTATAATTATAATATAAATAAAATATCTATCAATATTAAAAAGAATTTTCTATTGCTATGTATCAAACTGGAAAACATCGTATGAAAGATTCAAAGGAATCTTTGAATAATTGAAAGGAATGAACTACAGCTACATGCATGATCAAGAATTTCTGCAGGGCTGGCAGGCTGGCTTAGTGGATGGGGTGACTGACAAGTATAACACAGGTTCCATGCCAGTGACTTCGGAAAGAAGGGAAGTGCTGTCACGTAGTGAGCAGCAATGCCACGCTGCTAACAGACACACTCGTCTCAACCACATGTCCATTTCCCAGAGGCCACGCTACTCTAGCTATTGAGTGGCAGTCATTTTAAAGTGCTAAGATGAATAGTTTTAGTCATTCCTTCAAAGACTTATTTTTGACTATGGATTTTAACACATACCTGTACAGGTATTCACTAAAAGAACAGTATTAAAAAAATGTGTTCTAAGAAATAACACCATAAGAACCAATTTCTTCTGGGACTTTGGCCCTGGAATTAGCCTAAGTAGTTGCTGTTAGAGGCTACAGTAGCAATCAATCAGCGTGGGCAGCAGGGAGTGAAGTGTGCAGAGGCATGGTCGTACCAGCTTGCTGACTTAACCATCTGGCAGAGACAGGATCCCAGTGCACCCTGCTGTGAAGCGTGGCTCACCTACCATGGTGACTACAGTACATAGAGGATTCCAGTGCACCCTGCTGTGAAGCGTGGCTCACCTACCAGGGTGACTACAAATACTCATTTACACTGGGTCCCGATCTGCTTGCCTGCCCAGGAGGAGTTTATCAGAAGTTTATCAGAATCCCTTCCGTTCCCATGGGAGGAGCCCTACTTCACATACTCCTCAGGGAGCAAATACCTCAGCACACTGGACTTTGGCGATGTACCCATTGTTCTGCAGCTCCATCCAGTTGGCTTCATAAAGCTTGGGCCCAATGAGGAAATTTAAGTCAACAATTTTGTCATCTTCCCGGACAAGGGTTGCAGTCAAACCAAGCTTACAGTGAGCCTGCACAATGGTCAGCACCCGCCGGAACATCTTGGCTGCAAGAACAAAAGAAAGGTTCACATTTCTATACTGAGAAGGTACCATGCAGCTTGCAACTTGGCACTGGCCTGTGGTACCATATGGACAGCCTTGCTACTAGAGAGCTGAAGTATATCTGGTTCCAGAGAAAATGACAAGGCAAGAATATGACCTCAGGAAGTTCCAAATACCAGCATTTGTCAACACTGTCAAGAGTCCAGACACTAGAAGCAAATATGACTTGATTCCAAGCCACACAAATCACTCAGGCTGAAGCCTATCCCCAGGTTACAGCTAGGGAAGTTGGGATGAGGGGACAGAGAGAAAGGCAGCTCCGTTCTGCTTCCTGCCATCTCCACTCAACGAGGAGAGCATACAGAGCCCATGGGAATGACGAGGCTCAGCCTCCAGTCCACCTAAGCATCCTGCCTACCTGCTCCCCTCCTAAAGACACCAGTTAAATAGGCATGGTGGTACAGGCCTTTAAGGCACTACAGAAGCAGAAGCAGGGAAGAAAGTTCAAGGCCAGCCTGCTCTATACAGTTAGTTCCAGGACAGCCAGGACTACAGAATGAGACCCTGTCATTACTTTCTTTCATCAAGAGCCACGTTTCATTTTCTTCCTTTGCTTTGATTGTTATAATTCCTGATTATCAAATAAGCACATAAATGGGATACAACCTTTTACAACTCTTATGTGGGCATGTAATGTGTTTGTGCTTGTGTGTGTGAATGTAGGCCCACATGCAGCGTGCAGTCTCAGGCATCGGCTCTCACCTGGTTTGGGGCAGGGTCCTTGGGTGGTGCACGGCTGCACATGCCAGGATTGTGCTGTCACCCCCACCCCCCACAGGAGTGCTAAGGTTATAGATGGCACCCTAGCAAGCCAGCTTATGTGGGGCCTTGGGACTTGAACTCTGGTCCTCCAATTTGTAGGTTTCCATGGCCACAGCTTTAAAAATCTACAACACAGCTGGGCAGTGGTGGCACACGCCTTTAATCCCAGCACTTGGGAGGCAGAGGCAGGCGGATTTCTGAGTTCAAGGCCAGCCTGGTCTACAGAGTGAGTTCCAGGACTGCCAGGGCTACACAGACAAACCCTGTCTCAGAAAAAAAACAAAACAAAACAAAATGTACAACACTTTGGAAGGTTAATATGCTTTGCGTTGGGGGACTACTGTGATGGCTCAGCAGGCAAACATACTTGCTGCCAAGCCTGATGACCTGAATTCAAAGCCTGGGATCCATGTGGTCAAAGAGAACCAATTCCTGCTGACCTCCACACACTTGACATGCATGCACATGCCCTCCTTGAAAATAAATAAATATAAAAGTGTTCTGGAGACAGTCCCAGCCCCACCCATGACAGGGAACTATTACTTCTCAATAAAACCTGGCTTGCCAGCCTTTCCAAATATGGGGAAGATGTCTGAGTTATGAAGCTGTAGGTGCAGCTCAGAGGAGCATACACTTCATACGCAGGAAGTCCTGCCTTCAATCTTCAATCCCCTCTCACACACAGGAGTCACCTTATCTTAGAATTCAAGGTGAGGACAGTGATACTTCAAAAAGAAACCCAATCAGAACATGAAAAGTCCAGAATATTCCAAAAGACAAATCAAACACAAGTATAACAGGGTGGTCATATTCAGAGTAAATGGCTAATTTTAAATCACTAATGCTTAACAACTTTGAAAACTTGTATCTGCAAATACAACAAAAACTACACAAACATAAAACAAGGTACACACAAATGAAAAATTAACGTCAAGTTTATCTCTGAGCAAAGATTGCTGGCCCAGAAGGGCAACACCAAAGGATCCCAGTCCTGGAACTTCTGATCCTCCCACTTCATTCCAGGCTTATAGATGTGTGTCACCATGCCTTGTTTATGTGGCACTGAGGATCAAACCCAGAGGTCCATGTGTGTTAGGCAAGCACTGCCCTAACTATCTCTCCAGTTCATTACAACTGAAATGTATTAATAGAATGCCCCAACAGGGTTGGTTCCTTTTGAAAAGACCTGTAAAAGGAAACAGCAATCTCTACTTTTTGAGATCTCAAAAATGTAGTGCACTCCTGGATCCAATGTAGTAAGCATAAGATGTCAGGCAACTGATTACTTTGCTGTCATCTTTATTTAAGAGCAGTTCCTGGGACTGGATTGTCAGTCAATAGGGCTTACAGTGTTATTAGTTCATCCTCTGTTGTCATAACAAAATGCACATTAAAGTCCAAGATCAGGAGTCCCACCTGTGTGGGCTTTTGTAAGCCTCACGACAGACGGCAGCACACATGCAGAAAAGTCCCATGGGCTCTGGAAGCCAGGCTTGCTCTCTATAGCTACTGGCTCTTGAGGGAGCTACCGGGCATCCCAGAGCAGGAGTAATCCCTTCTGTGGTGATACACATGACCAAAACTTTTGTCTTAAAACACTCCACCATTTCTCAGAAATGCTTTACCCAACAGATTCTGCCAGGGCAGAGGTTTGAACTCAGATCTCAGTTTCAGGTTTAGAACCAGACCAGAGAGCAGAGACCACACTATAAGCCTTATCTGTCCTTATCACCTGGACATCAGCATGTATTAAGTGCACTCTCAGGAAGAGTGCCTCAGCCTTCCCAGGCTTCGCCGCCACAGAACAATCTGAAAATCGTTTACAAGATGTGACTTTCTACACCATCAGCTTTAACCCTGGCAGACCTGATACCTATATTCTTTAAAGCTGAGTTTCTAAATTATCACAAAGTAAAAGTAACTCTCCAGGGAGAGGGATCAGTTCTATAAATTTTAATACACGTACAATTTTGTATGTCTACATCAAAATCAGGACATAGATCAATCCACCACTCCCTTAAAACTGCCTAAAGCTGTCCTTTAGAGTGTCCTTGAGTGCTGGCCAGCTCACCAGCATGCTGTCTTTTGAGAATGTCAAGTAAGTCTGACCATGCTTCTTTCAGCACCATGCCTCTGAAACTCAAGCTATGGTGCACTCACTTCTCTTTATTGCCAACCTGTGTTCCAGTGTATAGATGTGACACTGTCTCCCTAGCTTAACATCCCCAGGTGATCTCTGAATTCTGAAAAGTATGACTAGAGTAGCTATGGAAATAGTTGTGTACGGATATTTTTAAATAAATCTGTTTTCATCTCCTAAGACGGCCAAGAATGGGACAGACGAGTCATGCTGGGATTTTATAGTGAATGTCAATATGTCCTACAGAGCAACCATGCACTCGGCAAATCCCTCTGTTCCAGAACCTCCTCTGCACTAGTAATGCCAGTATTCCATTTTAGCCACTCTACATGGGGTAATGTGGCATCTTGTGTTTTAATAGCCATGTCTCTGGTGGCTAATGATGCTTAGCACTCTTCAAATGCTGCAGTAGCACGTGTCTATGTTTGCTAATGTCTGTTCTTTGCCCGTTTCCTAACATTCAGGACATTGCCTGAATTCATCTGACAATACTAATCAGTATGTCTGAAGTCTAACACACTCCATGCTGTTTCCAGAGCTTCCCCATTTCAAAGAAAAGCCTACTGCCCTTCCTTCACTCAAACCAGAGCCTTCGCCTCATCCTTGACCTCAGCTTTCCTTCTGAGGAAACCTGCTCATTGTTCTGCAGTCTGTCCAATCAGGTTGCCTTCATCTTACTGTGTCCTCCCTGGGTCAAGCCCCTTCTTGGGTCTCCTCCCACTGCTCCCAAAGTGCTCAGCAGCTAGACTGATCTCTACTGCAATTCAGCTCAGGTCACCGTCTGTTTCTGTCCTTCATGCAGACAGCTTCTCACTCATGAGGACTCCAGATGCTGAGACCTGCATCGGTGCCAGTCTTGACTGCTCTCTCAGAACTTCTCTGTGGACACTTGGCTGCCTTGAGTTGTCTGAGCATGCCAAGTTCTTTGCCACCACAGGGCCAGTACCATGTTGTTTTCCCTTCTCAAAGACATCCCATCTCTACCTGACACCCCCAGTAGCACTTCTAGTTATCCTCAGATATCTACAGACCCTGGAAGAGCTCTCAGACAGTAAGCCCATCCTCAGTGCTTGAAGGCTCTCTGTAAAAATCACCTCTCTAAAGTGGAAGAATCTCTGCCTTCGATCTTCCTTAGTCTCTCTTTTCACGGAAGAGCTGCCTAACTTGGCATGCTGACTCATACCTATTAGTCACAGTTACTCAGAACGCTGAGGTGGAGGGACCATGTCAGTTTAGGAGTCTGACACCAGCCCGGTGTCACATCCCTCAAAATCAAAAAAAAAAAAAAAAAAAAAAAAAAAAAAAAAGAAAACATACCACCAGCAGCAGAACCCAGAGAACCATTTGCTTAGAGCACTGTGCATCAGTAAAAGGAGCGTATCACTGATGAATGTTAGGACTCAGACAACTGCTATGCAAAGTGGAAGATGACAGACACAAGAAAATATTGTATTGCTTCTTTTACATGAAAACTCCCAGAAAGGGTACATCTAGAGAGTTGGAAAGCAGCCCAAGGTTAAATGCAGAGGGAGATAAGGGCTGAGTACAAATAGAAATGAAAGAGATATTCTAAAACTAGATCATGGTGAGGGTTGTACATCTCTAGGAATTTACTAAAGCCTGCTGGGCTATACTCTTCTAAGAGGTGACTTTTGTGGCAGATAAATTCTATCACTAAGGCTGTTTTTGTAAAAATAGATATGCCTGTAATTAGAGAAGTGGGACTTACATCCTGACAACTCACACTTCGCCTTTGTTTAAATAAAACACAACATATCATTCAGGGTTACACAGTGCTTGGCTCAGTTTCAGAGGACCATAAAAATGAGTTAAGAGTTAAGTTTCACAATTAGAAGATGTAGGAAGGCAGAAAATATCATTCTCTAGGCCAGTGACTGCAAGTATAGACCTACCTCACTGTTCCATCCCACCATGCTGGATGATTATTTCAAAGCCTTGCTAGCCAGTGGGAGGAATGTACAGAAGCCACCTGTAGAACTCAGCTTTAATCTTTATAGCAGTCAGCCTCTACCTCCTTACCTGGAATGGTGTGCACCTCGTCAAGGATCATGAGGCCCCACTCCTGGGTTTTGAGCCATTCCATGACTCTCTCAGCTTCCCAGGATCTTTTGGTGGTGTGGCCCAGCATAGAATACGTGCTAACGGCAATGGCGCAGCCAATGGGCTTGTCCTTGGCGTCTGAGGTGAAGCGGCAGATCTGGCTGTCGTCGATGGTTGACCACATCTTGAACTGGGCTTTCCACTGCTCCACAGACACAGCCGAGTTGCCCAGGACCAGGCAGCGCTTTCTGACTGTGCATGCGGCAGTTACACCGACCAGGGACTTCCCAGCACCTACAAGCAACTAGAGGTAATACTACCCAAAAGCAGGTTGAAACAAAGGCTAGGTATGTTCAGAGCGGCTCAACTGCACCAGAATGTGGGTCTTCACACGCAGCATGTGAAGCACTTCCTGCTTCAGGTTGTTCTCTTCATAACAAAATGACCTACCTGGCACATGCTCATGAGCAGACGCCTCTGCAGCTTCTTATAGGCATCTTACTTAAAATGGGGAAATGTAAGGCTGGAGAGCAAGGAGCATTTGCCCATGGTCATATGTGCCCAGCATACAATCTAGGCAAGTGGCAGTTTCTAACTAACAGAACAATCAAGGCTCACGTATGCACAAAGTCAGAGAAGATAACATTCCTGGAGTTTTTTATTTTAATATCACCTTCTTCTTGAAGATTAAGGTGAAAATAATCAGGCTGCTCAACAATGACTCTGCCTTTCCTCTGCCTTGAAGCTTTATGAAGAGAACTCAAGGCAGAGGCCACCTCTGCAAACTGTCTGGAGTGGCATTCCCAGATGAATCTGTTTTCATCTGTTTTCAGCTAGGCTTTGAACCTAGCTAGACCTGACACCATTTAGAACTGTGAAGTCTGACAGAAGGACGTGCACCAGTGTATGCATGTACGTGCGTGAGTGTGTATGTGCATATGTGTGTGTATGTATGTACACTGTAC
Source organism: Mastomys coucha (assembly GCF_008632895.1). Lineage (NCBI taxonomy): Eukaryota > Metazoa > Chordata > Mammalia > Rodentia > Muridae > Mastomys > Mastomys coucha. The sequence continues at coordinate 28,235,084 of NW_022196895.1, read as the reverse complement.
GCTGTCTTTCCTCAGTCTTGCCATCTAGAGACAAGCAACACTTCTGGGCTCAGCAGCCTCCAAACTCACACTTGTCATGGCTGATGTCACAGAGGAAGAATCTTGCTATATGCCCAGCAGCTCCCCAGCAGCACTGCTGCCGCCTCACACACTGTGCTCCAGTTCTTTGACACTTCCATTTTCAGGAAGAACCTTCACAGGTGTCTTAGCAGGGTAATTATAGTCATTCTCTCCCCAAGCTGAATGAGATCTGATACCTACAGGGTCTAGACCAGTGGATCTTAACCTGTGGGTCTCAACCCCTTTTGAGATTGAATGACCCTTTCACGGGGTCAAATAAAATCATTCTGAATATCATATTTATATTACAATTCATAACAATAGCATAACATAATATTAAAATTACAGTTATGAAACAGCAGCAAAAATAAGTTTATGGTTGGGAGACACCACAACATAAGGAACTGTATTAAGGTTACAGCATTAGGAAGGGTGAGGACCACTGGCCTAGACCAAGAGCTGCACAAAGCAAGCACTTCAATAAGCATCAGTCAAGTCCTGAATGAGGAAGTGACCTTGGCCACTTAAAGGCAATGTGCTACACAGGGCAGAAAGCAGCTAGCAGACAAAGACAGAGCCTTCTTCACTCAGGCCTCCCTTACCACATGGAAGAACAATGACTCCGGAGCGTGCTCGTCCATTCCCAAACATCTTCCGCAGGCTCTTCTCCTGATAGGGTCTGAGTACAGCTGTGGGCTTCAGGTCAATGTTGATATCAGGGTTGAGAGAGTCATTCCGGAAGTCATATTCTGCCAACAGAGGGTACTCTAAGCAGATGCAGCGCTTCTGGAGCTCCTCAATCATTTCCTAGGAACCAGCAGGAAGGATGTTTGATAATCTCAACTCCAAGTGTCCAAGACAACATTCAAAAAGGCCTCATGATCAAAACCTTGAGTTTTATCTGGATGTATACAATTTCAGATGTTGCTTGCTAACAACTAGGTTAACACAGGAAAGCAGCATAAACTAGTAACATGGTCAAAATGAATTTTTTGTTTAGTTGTTTTTTTCTTGTTTTGGTATTTGTGAGACAAGTCTCAGCTATTGCAGGCCAACCTTAAATTCTATATAGTGGAGGAGGACCCCGAGCTGCTGACCCCTCCTGCCCCCAGCTTCCCAGGCTGTGACACACACTACCACACCCAGGTTACGTGGTGCTAGGGATTGAACCCAGGGACTTACAGGTACTAGAAAAGTTATTCTACCAACAGATCCATATTCCTGGTCTCCTCAAAACGACCTTTAATCTGAACCAAAATGGATCCTACGGAGAGCAGCTTCCAAGGCCACGGAAGGACTCTCAGCCCATAATTTCCCAGGAGAATGTCATGGCTTACACTGCTAAGAACCAAACTAAAAACGTACAGGGATCCCTTTATCTCACAGTGGAGGGTGCTGACACACGTCGAGACTGGTTTCCAGGAAGTAGTCACTAACCTGCTTAACTTCAAAGGATACTGTCTGTGTCTCTTCCTCCTCCTCCTCATCCTTGTCCATTTGCTCATAAAAATCAAACAGGTCTTTGGGGATATCAGATTTGGCCTGCGCATCCACCCCCTGAGAAGTAGAAGGCCCGCCACTGCCTTCCGCCGTCTTAGAAATCTGTGAGAAAAAGGCAGGAGTCCAGACTGTACACAGCACTGTACCTTGTTACCAAGCATGAACAGAAGCTATAAGGGGACAAGAGCAGCAAGGGAGCTCCACTGTCAGTGCTGGGCTCCAGGAAAACTGAGGTCGTAAGTTCCCAGCCCCAGGAAACCCAGGAGCTCACGCACAGCAGATTTGCTTGTAAAAGTCTCTGTGATGAGTTCAGTAGCCTCCCCCTCAGCGTTCCTCAAGCGACATTCCCGGATCACTGGGTCTTGAAGAAGATGCTGGATGACATCAGGGTGGGAACTTTCAACGAAGTACCTACAAGCAGGAGAGGAAAGAAGTCCCTACTGGCCAGCACATCATTTCCAGAACATTCTGCAACTGTAACTCAATTAGATGATCTGAAAAGTATAGCCGCATACTGACTCTCCCCACATCTCTGTCAAATCCGAGATGGCAGCTATATACTTTGCGTGTATATATATACATGCACGCTGAGGGTTAGAGGAGGGCCTCGTGTTGAAGTTAAACCAGCGTGTCGACGGCAGGAGTGAAAATACCTTCCTTGTGACAGCTCCTAAAACTATGTTTGCAGCTGGGAAAGGAACACAGTTACACTCAAAGGTCAGAAATGCTTATAGCTTGAGTGTGAGTGCTGCCATTTTAACATTGTCCTTTAAAGCATCTATATATAAAAAGGAAAAAAAACCTACTGCCTGTATGCAGGCAGTCGTCACTGCTAATGTTAACTTCCAGAACTCGATTACCAGCTGGAGGGACTCCTTCTCCTTCCTGTGCCCCCTCCCTCTCCCTCTGCCCGCCCTCCTAGCTGGTATGCAGAGGGCAGTGCTCACCTGTTATGCTTCAGGACCAGCTTGACTTTTCCATAGCTAACAGTGCACAGCTGCAAGCAGAGGACACATCAAGAGGAGGCAAAATCAGTGCTCAAAACATGCTATTCCCACTGTGCCTCAGCACACCAGGCAAAGAGCCGAGTTTACTTTCAGAAAAAGTCATCCACAGCCAGGGATGCCTAAAGGAAGCTTTTGTCCATTGACCTATTTTTGGGATAAACCCACCCTTTTGCCTAGCTTTTTATTTACAAAACACTGTTTACAATCTCTGCTGGGTTTTCCATTTTACTTTCCCCTGCATGGCCACAGCCCCATGCTGACCTGGAAGCTTATTCTGCTTCACCACAGCTAACACAGTGCCCAGAAGTCATCAGGTACACAGTGAGTACGGCAGTACTGCTACATGGTAAGTTCAAATATCATACATGTTTAGGCCTTCACACCAATGTTCTCATTTCCACAACCAAAAAAATTCTCATCTTTTTTTCATTGTATTGGTAAATGAACTCAAGACCATGACGTCCCTAGCCACTAACACCTCTATTTTTAAATTTTGAGACAAGTTAGAAATTAGCCAGCCTTGCCTTGTACAATCCTACTCCCTAGACATCTGGAACTACGAGACATGTGCCACCGTGCCAGCACGGTGTAAGCCTCTTGGTGACAGGGAATATAGTGTAAATCCCCAATCTGCTAGAAGGGAGCAGGGAGTTTGTATGTTTGCCATAACTTGCTCCTGAGATTTTGAGCTGCCCCTCAGAGCACAACAGCACTGCCCCAAGGCTACTGCCATCCTTTAGATCACGTAGACCAAAGCCTAGGCCTAGCTCTGGTGCTTTCTCCTTCAGCATCCTTCTGCATCACAAGAACAAAGAACTCTGCAGAGCTCCAAGCGTCTCTTGGAGGAGATGCTCATGGTACACTCTTCTGCCTCCAGACATGAAATCTAATTTGGAGTCCTTTCAGATTAGTCAATAGTTAAAAAACTGCTCTCCTATCTTCTGTGAATAATACTCACCTATATTCAACTGCTGTTCCCTGTGGAACCCTCTTCATGTCAACATTTCAAGTTTTGACTTGCCCTAATACACTTAGTTTACCATGGATCTTAAGTAAGTATTTACCTTTTATGGAGCTCACTTCCTGTAACAGTCAACCACCAAAAAACTCCACAACAAAAACTTATGTTCTCAGAGTTTTCATGCTCAGAATCAATGGACCAGGACCAGCTTAATTCAGGCTGTGGTAAGGTCTCCTGGCTAGTAGAGAGTCACCTTCTCTCTACACAGTCCCATGAAGAAGGGACTTATGACAACTGTATAAGTCCTGATGATGACAAGTATCTTCTGAATTGGGAGATACTTATGGCCTCATTTAGGTACACTGGGGTTAGGATTCTGACATGTAAATGCAGTCTATGGCACTATCTATCCAGAGCTGGTTTCCGAGGTAACCCTGGCCATAGTGGACCTGAACTTCTACCCCATGGCTAGGGGCAACTCACAGAAAGCATGATCTCAGCCAGAATCATGGCTGGATCTAAAGCGGCAGCAGCTAGGCAAGAAGCGATGTTCCTATCAAAGGAAATACAAATCAGACATTTGCTTGCTTTTT